>NC_056746.1:1144735435-1144845435 GCF_019279795.1 Protopterus annectens
ATCTGATGTTGTCTCTTTCATTCATCCTCACGATTGGGTCTTTCGCCTACTCTTCTTAAAAAAAAAAAAAAAAAGTTTTTTTCTAGATTTAAAAACTTTTGTAGTTACGTTTTTCTTCTTTTCCTCCCCTCCTGACTAACACATACTTTGCATTAGGGCCCTTCCCCCCTCTTCGTGGACGTGACTGCCTTGTGTTCTTGAGTATCAGATAAGTACTACTGGTGTTTTTCCTTTTTGCCTTGCCTTAACCTCCACTCTCTGTATACCCTTTGTGTGCAAGTGTGCGAGTATGCTTGGTGGTCTAGAGATTTACTTTTCATTAGCAATGTTTAACTCCTTGCCGCATGCGTCATGGACAGTAACCCAACAGTCTAAGCACTGCTCCTCTTGTGGGCATAAGATTCCACACTGTGATGCGTGTACTGCCCGAGTGCTGATCACCTCTTGGGACTGTGAGGCACTCGGACCCCTGCCAAGCCTGGCCCCTCCAAAGATCCCAAGGAGGGCAAGGAACATCTGAAGAGAGCCCTTTCTGCCTCCCTGGGGTCTCATCCCCCAGACTGGAGGAAAGATCCAAGCCATCAAGTTGGAGAAAGGGCAAACCTTCGGGTCTGAAAGGCTCCTCTGATCCAGTGTCGTTTTCTCTGGGCGTGATCCTCCCTTGGAGCAAATCCTCTTCGGATCCTAGAATGATGGATCCCAAAGAGGTTTTGGACCAGTCAGAGATTCTGACTATTAAGAGCTCCCCTCTCTCTATGGATTCCAGAGCTTCAGATTGGAGGTGTAGGAGCCACACTCAGAGGCACAGCAAATCTCTCTCTCCAGCCAGGCTGGCACAATTGCCTGTAAGGTCTACTCCTTCTATATCTTCCAGGTCATCCAGACTTTCCACTCAGATATGGACAAGATGATGCGGAGCCTCTTGAAGGCTCAGATTGACATGGGGCTTTTACAGTCTCGGTCCCAATTCAGATCTGTGAAAGCGCCGTCCTCCTTTACTGCTACTCCTCTTCTGATCAGACCATTGGCTTTGTAACCCAGATTATAGATACCTCAAGAAAGATGTCATCAGATACGAGGATCCACACCAACTCCGGCAGTGTCCAAGACTGCTTGGTTCAGACTCTGTCAAAGCAGAGCGGGTCCCAGACCCAAGAGGTCAGCATTGACTCTGGGAGGTTGGCCTCAGCTCCAACATGGTTTAATCCATCCCTACCTCTCACAGCTTCAGCTCTTGACAGTTTAGAGCAGGTGTTATCTGGAGGTGTCGGATTCAGGGTGTTGTCCACCTTCTCTTCTGAGGCTTTGTCAGCTTCGAGGAGGGAGGGGGAAGGATTACTGGGTTTGTCAGTCTTCCAAGTTGCACAGAGGCCATTCTCTAGGCCTAGAGTTGCATCTCCTCACCCCTCAGAACTAGTCCAGCTTCTATCCAGACTCTGGCTTCCCATACATCCCTGTCCATGGTTAGCCCACCCAACAGGCCTTCAAAACTAGGAAAATATATATATATTTTTTTTAAACAGGAGAAAGCATAAGATACAGCCATTATGATAAATGAAAAAGGACAACCCAGATACCAAGTTACAGTAAGTACAAAATTTCTACTTGCATTTTACTGTGAATTGCAGTCAAATGAATGGACCTTAACCCTGAACCCAGAAATTTTATACAACTGAATCTGAAAGTTGTAACCTTACAAAAATTAGAGGCAGACCTTTAGCAATGCCTCAAGGCAACACATCCATTTGCCACCCTGCTTGACAACTTACAAACTGTCATTAAGCAATCACAATTGCTTATTAGACAGTTTGTAAACTGTCTAACTTCCAAATGTGGACAATCTACAGCTGTTTAAAAGTAGATTCCCCATGACACCACCCAAGGCCAAACTCCCTGAATTATTTTTACTGTTTGCTGGTTCTACTGTGAGTTTGCAATTGTTCCATCAGTGTTTCACCCTTAAGCGTTCTCTTTTCCAGGGTTTTAAGGTTTGTCACACTACAGAGTGCGCAACAGGGCTTGAACCCCCCCCCCCCCAAAAAAAAATCTTATTTTTATTTATTTTTTTTTTTTTACCTGAAAGCTTACCAAACGTGCATTCAGACAGCATACTCCAGGCAGTATATCCCTGCAAAGAGTGCATCTTTGGGGACTCATAGTGGATTCAAACCTGTACTTTTCCTCCAAGGTAATATCAAACTTGATAGCTAGACAACTCACAAACTGTCTAAAAAGCACATGACTGTTTAACGATCACTTGAAGATGGCACTCATTAGGTGCCCCTTTCACCCTACGGCACTGATTACAGAGCCAACAGGAGACAAAAAACATAGTCTTTGGGTGTACTTCTAAAAAGCCAGTCATTTCAATGTCCATAGAGTAAACTGGATGAAGAAGAGGTCAGCACTGCCTCCTCACATGGCTTGGTTCTTTAGCTCTTGGATGAGACGTCTTGTGTGTGGATTCTGCATGTCTTCCTTGTATTGGTGTAGGTCTTCACCAGGTGCTTCAGTTTCCTCCCACATCCCAAAGATATGCCATAAGTGAACTGGCAGTCTTCCAAACTGCCCACAGGTGTGCAAGCTATGTATGTCAGCATATGCATCTTACTATGGGGCTGATACACCATTAAACTTTAGTTTTCTATGTATTGAACCAAGTGAATGCTAGGGCAGGCTCCAATGCCCCTGCAAACCTGAAGGAGTTAACAGAATGAAGAACACTCTTCATGCTACAACCTGTTAAGGATTGCTACTGACCAGTCCTCTGAAAAAGTTCCACTTTCACTTAAACTGGTGGTTCCATGTCCAGTAAACAGCAACATAGGCTAAAAGTACCAGATTTCTTTATAACATCTGCTCTGTGGGTAAGTTTTGCATCACACTTTCTTTTAAAAAGTAGAGAATGTTAAAACTTGACATCCTCAAGTAACCCAGTTCTACTGAATTCTACAAAAGACTATTTACTGCTGTTTCCATTGTTTTAATTTAGGAAATGCTTTCTTTCAAAATTGATTTCAACTGCCATTACATGAACTCCCTTTCAGTTTCTTTTTGTCACTGTATTTGGAACAGTGCCTTGAAGAAATTATAAAGTCTACAATAGCAGTGACCGATAACTACTCTGCAAGCTTTTTGACTTCAAGGGACAATTCCACCAGCTTGGGTATACAAATGCTCTTAAATAACTGACTTACTAGAGCAAATTTCTTTAGAAGTCTCCAGGTCCTTACAAGACAAACTAGGATTTCAACTACAAAATGTGCTCCCTTGAGAAAACCTGTTTGTAGACATTAAAAACATAACTCAGTTCTTTGAGTAAGATGGGGAAAACAAATGTAAGACTTCTTTAAAGCTTTAGTTTCCTAAAAACAGAAAAACCCTTGTCTTACTCATAAGTAAACCAGAAGCCAATAAACAAGCAGACACTTAGGCCACTACTGAGTAGGTCAGACATTCCCATATATTAAAATTAGGGGATACAGGCTTATAGTCTACCTACTACTGAGTCAGTCCTCTCCCAGCTTAACTGATGTAGCAGTCGAGAATCTGAACAAAGTTCTGAGTACAATTACAAGTGTTTCATTTCTGCACACCCCTTCACATTTCCAGAGTTGCTGAATTCCTATCAAATCCATTACTGGCTTTTTTACTGGTCATTTATTTTAGGACTTGGCTAATAACAAAAAAGTGATGGTGGGGACATACGTCTCAACTGTCTTGGATTTTGGATCAACATTTTGTTCTGACCCTTCTTGAACTGGATTTTGGAAGAAAATGTAGTGGATTACACTTGATAATGACAATTAGAGCTACAGGTTTTTACTTCAGAAAATCCATATTAAATTCCAGTTCTCTTATTCTGTCAAATCCTCAAATGAATAAGACCATGTAACCAGGACTGAAACACCAAAGGCAGAAGTGTGTCCATATTCATTAAGGATATCCACACCTCCAGACTAGTTGGTCAGCATAATGCATCCCAGGTTATCCAAGTGCAACTAACTCCGGGCAAAACTGCAATCCAAATTGTAGCTTGCTACAGGATCCCCCACCATGCCCCAGGATTCCCACTCCTCTTTTCTTGATGTACTGGAAAATATTAGGGTTCAACCAAACACCCTAATAATGGGCGACTTCAACTACCCCACCATTAACTGGGAAAACTACTCGTGTACCAACTCCTTAGCTCAACGCTTTCTGGAATTCATAAACTCCAATGCCCTGGATCAACTTATCCACACCCCCACCAGGGGCAACAATATCTTAGACCTAGTCATTACCAACATGAGTGACCGGTGTTCCACACCTGAAGTCAACTCCTCATTGGTCTGATCCAACCATAAGCTAATCACCCTTGATATCCACATCCCGCCCTCACCCCCGATTAAGGAAACCACAATAAAAAATTTCTCCAAAGCCAACTTCATGCTTCTTAAGACAGAAGTGGTGAACTTCATGACACCCATGCACATGGACAATACAGTTACAACTGCTGAATCCTACACAAATGCACTCTATAAGCTCTTACACGAGTGCATGGATCATGCTATCCCAAACAGAACCAATATGCTATCCTCCAAAAAAAGGAAGCCAATCTGGTGATCCCCTGCCATAAACAAACTGTATAACAGAAGGAAGAAACTGTTGCAAAAGAGAGTAAAATCCCATGAGTGGAGGAGCTCCCAGGTCAGCCTCAGTAAGAAGCTGAGATCCCTTATAAGATCCTCCAAAGCTAGCTACGAAAACAAAATCGCCACTAATTCCAAGGACAACCACAAAGCATTCTATAGCTATGTCAAGAATCTCGATGGCAACACCCAGATCTGCTCTGAGTTGCAGCACAAAGGTAGGAAATTTATAGAACCAACTGATATTGCCAACATCCTGGCAGATAGGTTCAGTGCTAACTTTACCCTCCCTCACCCCCTAAAGGGGCCATATCTATACAGGAAGAAAGCAGAGTCCCTGTAATCACAACTACGCAGGTAAAAGCTGCACTCTAAAGCCAAAAATACAGCATCCATGGGACCAGACAACATCCCAGGCTGCATTTTACATGAACTTCAGAATGAACTGGCTCCCCACTTAAGCACCATGTTCAATAGCCTTGCATCAGGCTTTGTGTCCACTGAATGGTGCACAGCAACAGTTATCCCACTCCACAAAGGGGGAGCCACCACTGATCACAGGAACTATCTACCTATCAGCCCGACGAGCCTGGTCTGCAAGGCCATGGAATGCATCATCATGGAACTCAAACAAAAACATTGGTAACCTCCAAACTTTGGATCCCACCCAGTTCGGGTTTGTGAAAGGCAGATCATGCCTCCTGAACCTGATCGACTTCTTTGAGGCAGTCACCAAAGTTGTAGATGAGGGTAAGGTGGTTCATACAGCCTATCTTGACCTCGCCAAGGCTTTTAACACCATCCCCCATTCTGGAATTATAGCTAAACTCACTAAACTAGGTATAAATCCCTACGTCACAAAATGGGTTGCCAACTGGCTCACTGACAGAACCCACACTGTAAAAGTTGCAGACTCCAAATCTGACCTCAAAACAGTGACAAGTGGAGTACCACAGGGTTCCGGTCCTGGGACCTCTCCTGTTTGGTATCTACTTCTCTGAAGCACAGGCTAACACAGAAGGCCTCTGGCTAACGAAGTTCGCAGATGACTGCAAACTTGGAGCCATAGTCAAGTCCCCGAATGATGTGGACATCCTACAGAAGGGCCTCGCTGAGACAGATGCCTGGTGTCAGAGCCATGGCCTCAAGCTGAATGCCAAAAAGTGCAGTGTCATCCCCTTTGGTAAAAAACTCTGTACCCATGAACTACCACATAGGCAGCAATCTACTTAACACCAAATGTGTGATAAGAGACCTTGGGACCCAGGTGGACAGTAGTCTCTCCTTTGATAGTCACATCGCCACAGTAGTCAGGAAGTCCTTTTACGTGACACACCATCATAAAAGGGTTCTCATCCAGGAAAAAAGAGGTCATTGTTCCCCTCTAGTTGACACTCATTAGACCCATTATACAGTACAACTCCTCTTTTGGAATGTACCTCACAAGACATCTGCAGCAGCTGGAAAGGCCACAGAAGTACCTCACAAAGAGGATTACTGGCCTCAAACAAATGCCCTACACTGACCGCCTCAAAAAACTCCAGCTTTACTCCGTAGCATATCACCTACTCCGAGGTGATCTTTGCCTAACATATAAAGCTATGCCAAACCCAGAGCTGTTGGACATGCTACACCTAAAGAAATCCCAATCCCTCCAAGCTACACGCTCTAGGGACCTAAACCTTGCCACCACAATAAACAGGGCATGCTGGAGGGATAAATTCCTGTCCAGAGACTTCCCAAACTCTGGAACAGGCTACCCATCTATGTCAAGCAAAGTTCTTCATTAGCACTCTTCAAGAAAAATCTTGATGAGAGGATGGGAAATAGGAAACACACCCCAGGGATCACTTCTGTGTCTCTGCTCAACAGTGGCACAGGAAAATAACTTTCTTAGGTGGCGTAAGCCAGGGAACCTTGTTGGCTAGGCTTACATAGGCCCTTGGGCCGATAGCCTAGTACCTACCTATGAAACTATTTCAAATCAAGTGTTTCTGATCATTTCTGGATTTGTCCTAGATTCTGGAGACAAGACGTCGAGAGCTATGCCTGGGGGCACACAAACCTGCTGATTATATGCAGTGGTACTGCACATCACACAATCTGGTCAGATTACAGATGTTCTTCAGGTAAGAGGGCATCCCAGCTAGAAGTGATCATCATTAATGTACACTCCACTGACCAATTTAGTCCCACTACGACTGCAGCCTATGTTTAGTGGTAACCTAAAGTGGTATTTATCCATATGAGATAAATAACAAAGGCATCAAGGAAATTTCCCATCTCAGGAGGTTTTGTAGCACAAGTCAAACACAGTAAGCAGAAATGCACAAAGATGGAAATAGGCACAGCTGATGAGAGACACAAGAAAACCAAAACCACAGGAGGAAACAGTGTAAGCTTCCTTCATACCAGTGGTAGCTTGAGGGTTGGAAATGCAGCAACTACAGAACAGGATTAGGGACAAGAGACAGTGCTTCCCAACAGGTACTCTCCTGGAACCAGCTGATACAGTTCCTTTGATTGTTTCAACCCCCTGCAAATCAAGGTAATTATAAATGTACCCAAGTAGCTTGCTCCAATTTTAGCCCGACTGCAATATTAAAAGGCCTTATGAAACTGAGGGAATGGGGGCAACAGAATAGGGTATAAATATACAGGAGGAATTTAAAACAAAAAATTACATACAAAGAATGTGTAAATGATGTTATTATGACTGATGCAGAACTTGAGTACCATAATAATCAGTATAAGGAAAGCTTTGAGTACGCATAAACAAGGGGAATATTCTGGAAATAGATGGGATTCTGGTAAAGCAATGATGCAGAAGTGTCAATGGGTGAAAGAAAAAGAAACCACAAGGAGAAAACAGGTAAAAAAAACTCTCTCTCAATGTTAACAGGTGTAAAGGCCAAACAGAAAACTGGCCAGTACTCACTGGATGAGAAAAAACATACTGACATTGCATATTTACAACATATACACATATATAGTCTTTCAATAATGGAAAGACAAGGGTCAACAGAAATAGGATGATATTACCACTTAGTGTTAAGGCATGTTCAAGCAGAAGCATGGTTAGGGCAGGGTGAAAGGGGCAACTGCCCGGACGCAAAGTGTTAGGGGACACTATCAGCTGATCCCGATCACTCCTTAAATGTGAACTGGCTTTTTAAAAGTCAGTATTGCATTTGCAGTCAAACCTAATCACTGTAGCACTGTAATGCTCCATGTATGGTCCAAACTGTAGTAACTGCTACAGTTTAAAACTTTTTTTTTACTTTTTTCTGCTAACTTAAACCCGATAACTGTAGAGCTCTGTGCTGAGTATAAGTTGTAGCAAGCAGTTCACTACAGTTTGAAAGTGCAGTCTGCTACAGTTTACCAGTAAAAATAAATAAATAAAGTAAAATATGAGAGTTGTAGAGCTCCAAGCAGGGTGTAAGCTACGGCAACTGCTTGGTACATTTGTACCAAGCAGTTTGCAAAAAAATAACGAAAAAAAAAAAAGATTTTTATTACTATTTTTATTTTAGCTTCTATAATGTGAGGAAAGGGGGGTTAAAGTTGGGGTAGGCTGCAGGAAGGGGACCCAAGGGTACCTGGCTGGCTCCTGGAGCAGGAGGAAGGAGGTGTACATCTGGCAACCTGACTGCTTTTCCAATAGGAGTGGACCTTTTTTTACCCTATCCACTTGAAGAACTGGGGGGGGGGTACACATTGCAGGAAACCAACCAACTTGCTTCCTGCAGTTTTTGTATTGCAGAAGTTTTTTTTTTTTTTTATTCTTCACTTGAAGAGCTGAGAGGTTTGTGTACAACTTTGTAGGACTGCCACAGTCTTCAGGGACCTTATAGTGGGTAAGTAGTAAAGATGGACATATCTGAATAGGGATTGTGGTACAAAGGAAACTGATGTATATAGATTGCAGGACAATGGGGCAAATTACTTAACAGATGCTCTATTAGATGCAGGAGATAGTCTTAATTTTACTATGTAAATAGTGTCAGTAATGCTTGCTTGTAGGGGACTAACTGTAGCTCAAGACATGGAATGTTAAGTCTGTTTAGAGACCGGATGCTATGTAGAAATATGGCACTGCCACAGGAATTGACTTCTGGGTTGTTATTCATAGCAGGAAAACTTTTGAAGAATGGAAATAAAAAATAAAAACAGGGAAAGGAATAACTGAAATATGCAAAGACATTTTATTTAATAAGAAATTTTTTCTTCCTTCAATTGAAGAAATGAGGGGGTGGGAGTGCAACTTTGTGGCACCACCTCTTTTCAGAGACTTTACTGTGGATAAGTAATAAAGATGGATATATCTGAATGGGGAACATGGTATGGGGGAAACTGTGGTATACACAGACTGTAGGATAAAGGGGTAAGACTAAGAAGAATCTAGGATATTAATGGCCTCTGAACAGTTGATTTTGAAATGAGGAAATGGATGGAGAGTACATTTATGTCTATTTACCATAAATGTAGATGTTGAGTGTCTTCACTTTTGCAGTAATAACCCCTTGGGATTTCTTCATGTGAAGTCCTTGGCTCTCCCAAACACATAGATGTTTTCCTCTTCGTAATGGGCTGATGGGACGCCCCTCCATGATGCCAGGGTATAAGGATCATCAATTGATAGTATTTTCCCAGGTCTTTCTAGTCCTCAAGTAGTACAAGAGCCCCACACTCTCAATATCCAAGGCCATAAAGCAACCATATGGTCCCCAAAAGGGCCACAGTAAAGGAAAGGGACTTGAAAAGTGAACTAAGGGATAAGGAAAAGATAACAGGATGCCCTACCCAAAGCAACAGGAGGGGAATGGAAGGAGGGAAAGACTACTTGCCCAGTGAAGACACTAGCATCTACATTTATGGTAAGTAGACACAAACGTACTATGTTCGTTTCACTGCATATGCAGTAATACTGCTACAGCATGGTTTGTATAATGGCAGTAGTGCTGCTTGCTCTGCTCTTAGAACAGATATGCAATTTACAATACTTAGAAAGATGATGACAGACAGCCATACATCTGCCATAAATCCCCAAGGTGGAACATATTTTGCAAAATGCAGTGGTCACGACTGCTGCTCTAGTACAGTGCCCAAACTACGATCGCCCCTAGCATTTTGATGCTGGACCTGTAACAGAACACAGAATACATGGAAAAGATCTACTTGAACAGTGTACCAACTTTACAAAAGTATAAAGGAAATCAAAAGTTGGTCCCTTTGCTTGATGTCTTTGGTACCCGCAATGTTGTACAAATGATGCTGGTAGATATCCAGTAGATGAAGGATTCTTTCTCCCTTACTCTGATGATTAAGGAACAAAGTAGGTAGTAAGAAAGACTAGGTAAGTGCCAGGGCAAAAGCTACCTTGGGCATGAAAGACTGGTCCTACCGCTGATACAGTCCCTATGCAAAACCATACAAGGTTCCTTGAATATGTGGACTTGAAGTGCCAATACTTGTCAGGAGCAAAATCACAACTACCAATAAGATTTCCCAGGATAGGAACTTTAGTGGCACAGATGTGTAAGGACTTAAAGGGAGCCGGTATTGAACTCTGGATGACAGCATTCAAGGAAAAGTTATTGACTTTCTAGCTGATTTGAGGAAGAATTAAAACAAAATGAACTACTACAACATATGTTGGGCTAGCAAGGGCAGTTCTGTAGTGGAATACCAGAATGGCAGAGAGGTGCAACCTGAAAAAAAAGAATACAAAAGGCCCTAAAAAGGTTTACTAGTTATTACAGAAGTTTCCCCAAAGATAGTTCTATTTTAGGCATATCCCCTTTAAGTGTGTACCCCATGGAGGGAGAATCTCTTCCACTCAGCCAACTAAAACCTTATTCCAGAAATTCTGCTTTTCAGCAGAATGTTAAACCCCTCTGAGAGAATCTCCTTATTAGGCTGAAACTATCAAGGCAGTACAGAGGGGTACCAACATCGTTTTTGTCAGCACACTGTTTTAAACATATTGGTTAAATCACAACTGAAACATAAGCACACACACATTAACAGAAAATAAAACAAACCATGGTGATATTTATTTTCACACAATATATATATTTTTTTATCATTTACTCCAACATTACATAAACTGCTCAATTTCTGCAATGTCAATCTTACACCTCCTGATTAATCTGCATGTATTGTTAACAAATTATGTTTCTATGTAATTTGCTCCTTTCCCTTTTCTAACGATCCCACCTCCAGTTCTTTTCATCTCCTTTCCAATATTCAGTACTTTAGTTACAAGTGGTTTAGATTTTGATTTCCACTTTCTAGTATTTGCTTTTTTGGCAGCCAATTAAGCTTAGTAAGGTCTTACTGAGTCTAAGCAATTCATATCCTGTAACAGTTCAAAATTACCACTTCCTTAGTTAAAACTATTTGTTTCCCCCAACATTTCTGACAAAGCCCTTGGCAAAGAGTTTTTAAAATCTGCCAACTTATTACAGTCCTAAAAAAACACGTTCCCAATTACCTCTCTTTCCCATCAATTTCAGCACTTTGTCTAAGGAAAAATTATCTGAAGTCTGCTTGGGGTGTAAACATATGCAAACACTTTCAAGCAAGACATCCAAAACCTTCTGGACTTTATTGTATACTTGGGAGCCATACAGATGTCCTCCCATTTTTCCTTTCTAAACTGCTTTTCCAGTCTTTGCACAAATTCCTGGGGTTACCATGCAATACTTTAAATGTCCTAATTATCCCTTTAACAGAAACCTGCGTTTCAGACAACTAAAAAGTCTACCAGAGATGGTCTGTTGTGCATCACTCCCCTATTTGTTCCCCCAGGGATCTTGCCTTCCTTGGAAAATACAAAATTAGGGCCTTAAAGGCCAAAAGTTCTCCAGCTGCCAAAAGTACATCGCTACCATAGCCTATTCAAAATCCATCTGATATTAACACCCATAAGGAAGGCAGTCTTTAACCTCATCCCACTCCTCATCGTTCCTTTTCTAATTATGTACTTGCAATACTTTGGATCCTTGGGTAATTTTCTCCAGTAAATTCCAGCCCCTACTTGCTTTCATCCATTGACAAATTCTCCTATTTCCATTCCCATGTTGGCCAACTTCTTACAAAACTTTCTACTACTTTGTAAATACTATATTCCGTATGGTTGTTACTGTTCTCCTTAAAGGGCATGCATCCAAAATCCTACTCCCTCCCCCCTCTTTATCCCCCTCCCTATTTCATTCTGCATATGAGCCTTAACTGTACAATTCTATAGCATCTCTTCAAATACAAAAATTATAAACCACCTTGCTCTGTTTGGAGAATCCAACTGCGTCTTACTTTTCTTTCGGCTGTTCCCATTAGGGGTCGCCACAGCAGATCATCTGTTTCCATTTCTTCCTGTCCTCTGCATCTTGCTCTGTGTCACACCAACCACCTGTATGTCCTCTCTCTCACCATATCCATAAACTTTATCTTAGGCTTTCCTCTTTTCCTCTTACCTGGCAGCTTCATCCTTAGCATCCTTTTCCAAATATATCCAGCATCCCTCCTCAACACATGTCCAAACCAATGCAATCTCGCCTGCCTGTACTCTCTTCTTCACCTCTCTTCCACACTCGCCATTACTCTGAAATGTTGATCCCAAGTATTTAAACTCCTCCACCTTTGCCAACTCTACTCCCTGCATCCTCACCATTCCTCTATCCTACCTCTCATTCACACACATATATTGTGTGTCTTAGTCCTACTGACCTTCATTCCTCTCTTCTCTAGAGCATATCTCCACCTCTCCAGGGCCTCCTCAACCTGTTCCCTACTCTCACTACATATCACAATGCCATCTGCAAACATCATAGTCCACGGGGACTCCTGTCTGATCTCGTCTGTCCTTAATTTGCCCACTTTCCTTCTCTAATGAATTTCTTCAACTTTAATTATTATCCACAACTTTACTCCTCTGGTTGATAAAAAATATGCTTGACCTGTGTCCAAAACTAAAGGGACTAAGTATTTTCCTTGTTTGCATCCTATGATCCATAATCAAGACAAGTTTCTCAGTTTTAGTATTACCTTTTGTTTGGTCACTTCCAACTTATCTTTAGCTGCCATAACAGATTTTTTAATCCCGACACCTAAATATTTTGTCTTATGATCCCATAAGCAGGAGTACTGCCAAACCAATTTCGGTGTGGGAATTTAATTTTCTGCTAAGCCTTTGTTTAATTTTCCTTAATGTTATACCCCAAAAAGAGTTGAGTCTCAATGTTCGCAACAAAAAGTCCTTTTCTGGTTTTCTAAAGTACAAAATAACACGTGCAAATAAAGCTAACTTTTACCATACCATTTACATCCTTTAATTTGCGAGTCCCGTATATTCTTTGCCAATGGCTCTAAATATAAAGGAAATAAAGGAGACAGAGGACAAAACCGGCCTTAGTCCTCTGTTCAAACAGCATGTCAGTGAAGAACTCTCCAGTTTAATTCTTGCCTCTGACCCTTCATACAGCTTCCTGATTAACCCTATTTTATCTGGGACTACAAATGCTACCATTGTCCTACTCAAAATCCCAGATGACTAACAAATACTCTCTCTGCATAAAGACCTACCAACAGCAGCAGCACTTTTTTACATTCTGCTTCCCTCTGGATCATCCATCTATTAACATTGTCAAATTTTCGCCTCCCTCCACAAAATCACATCGATCCATATCAATTTTGGAAACGGCTTTGCCATTCTATTAGCCGGTGCAAACACTTTACAATCATGCTTTAAAATTGTAAAGGATCTATATGAAGCCAAGTCTGAAGGATCTTTACCCTCTTTGGGTAATACAGCCACTGCAGCTTTCATACAAGATGTTTGTACTCACCCCCGCCTTATAAAAGTAGTGTTAAACAAAACCTTCCAGATCTTTATTACTTTCTTTACTCCAAAATTCCAGAGGAATACCACCTATACCTGAACATTTCCCTGTTGATTGTCATTTTTATTTCATCTCTTCCTCTCCACCACTACTTGCTGAACCACATTTTCCTCTGACTTTGGCACAATTAAATCTTCCAAAAAGTATTTCCATTTTTCCTTTTGTTGCTTTTCACATTCCTATGCTACACAGGAACTTTCATAAAATTTCTGAAATACTTCTAACACTGACAGACTCTCTGGTTATTTTCCTGGTCATAGTCTTCCTACGTTTTTTCTTCAACCCTAACAACTCTGCTGCCTAACTTGTTGTGCTAAACATTTTTGAGCTCTGAAGTTATCAAAATAGTTGCTTAACCTTTCTAAATTCATGCAGAGCTGGATCACGGTCGAATGGGGTCCTAGGCAGGGTAATGGATCAGAGACACCCCCCTCCCGTAGCCAGTCCCCACAGCCATACTAGTGCCCTCTTACTTGACCATCTCTCCTCACTTACCATAAACTCTGTACAAACCTGTCAGTGTGATACTATTTTCTTCTTTACTTCAATGACTGCAGTTATTTGGATTTAATTTAAAACTTGTTTCAAAATTTACACGGATGGCCATTTGCTAAACAAAATACTGTCTCACAATGAAAACAGACTTGGCATGAACAAAATTCTCTGTCCCTGAAACTAATTTGTTAAAACCTACATTAATTCAAAATGCATCTGGCCAGTGGTGAATTAAGCATACCTCTGAGCAGTTTTCAAACCATGGACCCCTGCACATTTTTAAGACCATGCAAAAATGCATGTGTTCTTTGATTCACCTTTCTGACCGTATTAAATTGTATTCCTTGTTTAATACAGCACCTCCATGGACCCCTTCACACATTTTTAGGACCATGCAAAAATGCATGTGTTCTTTGATTAACCTTTCTGACAGTAGTAAATTGTACTCCTTGCTTAATACAGCACCTCTTGTTAGACAGAGTGTTTTATACTTCAAGTTTTAAACACTTTGTCCAGTAAGCAATGAAAAAAAAGATATGAACCAGTGATGACAAAACTACCCATTTCAGAGCATTTCAGCCATAAAAGGCCACTCACATGGCTGTCATAAAACCACCAATATCAGGCAATATGTACAATCCCTGCAGAAGTAATTCATCTGAATAATTCCACAATAAAAGAGAACTGTAAGTAATGAAGAGGTTGTTGCTGACAAACAACTTTGCATTTCGGGGTTGCATCTATGAATTCACTGTCTCATGCCTTTGAAGAATAAATTGCCAAGGTTACATAAAAAAATAGGTGTGCAGGTGATATGCAATAGGAATGGCTAGCAATCCAACAGGTTCGCAGTTAACAGACATCTCATCCAAATGAGGAGATGCTCAGGAGTGCAGCAACCCCATCCCCATGATGCAAAATAGTGTCAGTAATTGATCTACTTAGATATGGGAACAGAACCCACAGCCCTCTGCACCAAAAGCAAGCATGCTACTTGGTGCAACACTGACAGTGAACACCGCTCTGAAATTCTGACTGACATTAACTGACTTTAACCCTCAGTGATCAAGGGAGAAAAAAAAAAGAAATAAAGAAAAACTAAAAACAGACCTGACAGCTGACAGTAGCTGTGGAGGTTTAAGGCACTTGCCTGCTCTTAACTAAAAGTTTGGGGTTTGACTCTGAGCAAGTCACTTGACAGTGCCCTTAACTTGGGCATTTCATATATACACGCATGCACAAGCACACACACACACACACACACACACACACACACACACACACAAGCATACCCGCACACAAATGCTCGCACGCACACACCCCCACCGGCCCATACACACCCACTTACAGACCCGCACGCCCACACACCCGCACACACCCACTTACAGACCCGCACACACACACACACACACACACACACACACACACACACACACACACACACACACACCTTACTGGATCCATCATCAGTTGCTCTTCAAAAAAAAATTGGGGCTTGCTGATATACCTCCCTGCACGCTATTTAACAGGTTTCTACAACAAATCCAACATGCTAGGTTGGTCTAGTGCTGGATCCGGCTCTGAACTCATGTATATTACCCAAATACTACCTTATTTTCCCTTTAATTCACAGAGGAAGATGATGAACAACTGCAGTAAGAGTCCCTTTATTCGGCAATACTTTAACCTTTTTCAACTCCTGTAAACAATTCCCAATACCTTCCTTTCCAGGTCTTTCTCCCTTATTGCTATCATTTTTTTTTTTTTGAAATTCCATTTTCATTTATCCCACTCTCTGGCTATCCCTCCGGAAGAACTATGTCTTTATCTTTCCTAATAACTTTCAAATAATTTGCACTACCCATTCATTAAATTATTGGCTAATGGACAAGTATGAAAGCACCAGGGTCTCATGTTTGCCTCATCACGCATCTTTATCTTGGTGTTTATTGATGCGTAATCTGAAATAGTTACTATATGTCAAAGCTTTCAATTAAATACATATGCTCCTGTGAAACATAACTTGTATCTATCCAACCTATCACAGTTATTATTCCTTGGGGAATATGTAAATTAGTTTATAGTAATGAATTCACATCCTCCACACCAAAATGTGTCATACTTCTTCAGAAATCTACCATATTTTTGTTAGAAGAAAAAAATTGGTCTCTTGACAAATCCTCATTATTGCAAACCAAATTCCAGCCCCCATCCACAAATAATATTCCCTGCTGAAAGTGGATTTCTCCCAAACATTTAAGCTCCATAATATCAGCTTTTGGTGGAATATAAAATTCATGTCCAGTGCAAGTTAATCCCCAGAAAATAGCTCCTTACTACCACTAATCTACCATTATCGCCCCATCACTTTTGAAGAACCACTACCAATCAGTATAGTTACTCCCTTTTTCCTTTGTCCTGGATATGCTGCTAAATGTCCACCCTGAAATCCTTTATCAAATTTGCATGCTCATTTCTATCCAAATATGACTCCTGTAACACTGCTATTTGCACCCTATGCTTCTTAATATAATTTGATACTCTCTGTCTATATCTATAAGGCCATTTACTTTCCATGATAATGTGGACAGAGTAGCCACTATGACAGGAAACTACTACTCACACCTATTATTCATCACACCTATTATTCATGAAATTTCTTTTGAATGTGTGTTTCTAACTCTTGGCTTCTACTAACAGTGTTTTCGAAAGCTGATCTCTTGTGCAGTTGTTTCTTTTCTTCATTTGTACCACATCACATTTTCAACACTTGTTTTCTTCAATGTAAACACAGAAAAATAAGATTTCAGAACCCCATCCCATTAAATTTAGAGCAAACATCTATATAAATTTTCAACAAATTAAGTTTACCCCTCCAGACAGGTGTAGATGCACCAAATCAACAGCTGCTCTCACATGCATTAAAACCATTCTAAAATTAAGGTTACTCATGCCAAAGCTTGTGTTAACAAGCTTGTGTTCCCCACTTACAGATTGCTGTCTGTTCTTTTCTCATCTCTATTACCCACCCAGATGTGAAAACAGTGTTAACATTAACCTTTATACCCAAGCAAAAGTACACTTGCTACCTTTAAATAAACTAATACATTTAATACAACAGTGCACAATTTAAAGTATTAAGACTGCTGGAGATTCAGCTACTCGTACAATTTAGTTATTTCCCCCCAGTTTCAAATTAATTTTTCATTAAACTTTTTGCCACTGGACCTTTAATTGCCAATTACATTGTACTGCTTACATTTCTTTCTAAGTGCTCACAGCTCTCAAGATTTACTGCTTGGATCGGCAGACAGCTACCTCCAATTAAAAGCAGTCAGCAATAAGAAAAAGGCAGCTAGTAACTTTGCAAATGCACGAAAGAATCTTTGTAAATTTTACCAACAGTGTTCAGACTTCCCATTGCAAACTGCCCGCACCTGCAGACTTCTGTTCTTCCACAGACACCAATTTGTTAATGCAAACAAAATGTCTAATGACTTTGCAAATGCAAGAAACCTATTTTCCATACCTTCCATATCTGTCTTAAAATTTTCAAGCTTCATTTCTTAAGATCAACCCTTACCTATAGCTTAAACCAAGGACATTGAAGTAGACATCCACCACTGTAAAACAAATGGGGAAATTATCTGAATTCTCCAAATATCAATACACTTATACCCCACCCTGCAGCCCAAAATCACATTACATTAACAAGAAAAGGCTACGCAAAAACAAGTATAAAAATCACTTCTCAGCTTTCAGCACAGTCACCAGCAAGAATTCTCCCACCCCACACTTACAATTCTCAATTGCACATTACACCAAACTGCTTTGCAATACAGCACTTTATGGAATTTATATAACTATTTGAAAAGGTTTTACACAGTACTTCATACCAATCAGTGCCCTTCTAAACACTAAATGAGAAAAGTAGGGTAGTTTTACACCCACCTCAACAAAATTCCACTCTCAGCCACTTATTTTCACAAAGCCACATTTCACATCTATCCTTACAGACAGTAAGACTGATGCTTAGTCTCCCATTTATTCACTAAAATGTAGTGCTGGTCTTTTTCCTGATCACCTCCATCTCCCAACATCAGTCTCTAGTTCAACTCCAAAGTGTTCCTGATTCATCACGTCAGCTCCTGTGCTTTTTCTTTGTTTCTCAAGCATTTCCTTTGGAACAGTGGAAAAGGTTTCACTGGTAAAGTCTTTCCTCTTGTCAGACAAATAAGAAGTAGAAGTCCCTTACTGCTAGCTGGTTCACTCTTTTTGGGATTTTGTTTATTTCATTCTTAGTCAATTCTACATCAAAAAAAGGTCTTTGGACCTATAGGAAAAATATTGTGAAGAGAGGTGAATACAATAGCTTAAATTTCATATCTACTCTTGCCATTCTCTGATTGTTGGAATAAACTTGCATCTCTTCTGGCTGGTGTGCAGTGAATAACAGTTTTCCCATAAAAACTCTGCTGTTCCCCATTTTAACACAATTTTCCCTACTGTGACAATTTTGTCAGGAGTAACTCTTTCTGCTGGTATGATTGCATCCTTATTATAGGTCGTGACTGCTTTTTCATAGCCAGACTTGAAGCCACACCAAATAAGATCTCAATTAACAAACCCTGATGTGGGACACCAGTCCAGTTACTTAACTAGCACTTCAATAAAATTAGTGCAGGCTGTTCCTTCCAGTTTCCATGCACTATATCTAATTTGTTTTTGAAACAACTCTTCTTGAGAAACTCATGCTCAGCCTTTGTCATCCTCTGATTTTTAGTTTTATCAGTTTATCTAAATAGTTAAACATTTGTTTATTTTCCAGCCTTTTATTTGAAATACCAAACGAATGTATCAAATCATTTTAAACATCTAGGAAGGCATTTGATTAATTGTTTCTTGTAAGAAAAAAAAATACTGGAACCACTTTCTGTACCAAAATTGAAACTTGAATTGCTTTTTACCGAACAGCTGTAAGTCTCTTGCTGGCCAGAGTTTTATCTCCTTCTCTGGTTTATTTTCTCTCATGTTCTCCAATTTTGTTTGCTGGCATCCAGGCAGTGCAATTACTAGCCAGTTACAGACTTTTACTCAAACAGCTTCACTGGCCCTTTTTCTCCATAGTTTTTATTTTTTTTTGCTCAGGGAGAGCTCAAATCAACCTTTTAAACTGTGTGCAGCCATCCTGGAAGTCCAGCAGCAAGCGGTGTTAAGGGATAAGTAGTGGCCCTGCTTTGGTCATCTGAATCAACATGGAAAACTGACACGGCTCAGCCAGTTAAGGAATGATCTTTAGAACCAGAGCCCCATTAGTACTTTTCCTACAGCACCCTTGATAATTGAAATAATGAAAAGCATACAGCAAGATGCCCCTACCAATTATGCTAAACACATCTACTGTCCAAAGCCTCTGGGCTGGGCTTGGAAATGAGGAGTAAAAGCTCTGTAGTTGGGAGTTCTTTTCTGAGATAAAAAGGTCTATAAAGGAACCTCAACTCTTGAGCACTCTCAACACTTCTGGATCCTGCTTTCATTGTTAACTGCTGACCGCAGACCTGCTTAGGGCCCATAGGCTATACGCAAGCACATTTTGTGCATAAGGAAAATAATCGGCCTGCAGGTAGAATCAAATTCACTGCTCTTTTAAACCATTAAGGGCAGCCTGCACCACTGGCAAGAGAGACTGACTCCTTATTTTACATACTACATCACTGCAGTACTGTTCATGATCGTCCCCTGCATTTCTGACCAGCACTGTGAGACCATTATATCTGACATTTAAACGTGCCTGTTCAGCATTGTCCTGGTCCACATCACCCGCCCTCTGAGGCAAGCAAAATACACCCCTCATTTCAGGTCTGATATATCTGATAAAGATCACTTTCTCTTGTGCCAGAGCACAAGATTTTCTAGGTTGTGCATCATCTTCTTTGCTCTAAGGAACCTTCTTCCTGACAAATGCGATGAGAAATACCTAGTGGCCTACAAAATGGGCAGTGCAGCCAACAGACTTCAAATATATATGGGCTTTTTTTTTTAAAGGTGCAGTCTGCCCAGAGACACTGACAGAACTGAAGATTGTATATGACCTAGGGCTCTCAATATTACTCTGGTTCTGTCCCCACTCTTTTGGGCCAGGTTTAAGATTATAATTTTAAGAATCTGGGCTCATTTTGGTAAAAGAAGGCAACCCCCCCCCACACACACAAGTCCAAATATACTCCCAGAAAGATCTTGGGCATGTCAAGTTTCAAAATGAATTTTAGAAGGTTGACTGAGAAGCCCAGACTGGTAAGGCTGCTTATAGTTAAAATTACAGCCTTGAAATCATCCTCTACTGGAAAACTACCTCACTTAAGCTGCCTGCAAATACGAGTAAATGTAGACACCCAATCACTTGAAGGCAAGAAATGGCACCAGCCATTTAGCGAACACCTGTGGCATCATGGTAGGAAGTAAACTGGAAATACTTGCTGCCTACCTGTATCTGTGAAGGCACCTCGTCTTTGTAGTTAGACACGAAGATAGGCATTCAAGGTCCAGAATGCCCAGTAGAGCTCCAGGGCATAGTAATGAAAGGAGGGAAGGCATAGTAATGAAGCTTGTTCTGAGATGAAGCGACCAGAGAATTCTTGTAGACAAGAAAAATCCTACAATTAAAAAATACATCTTCCTCAGAAACGGGGCTTCTACTGTGCTACAAGCAGTGAGATGTTGGGAGACCTTAAAGATATGATGTGGTCTCTGTGAAATGGGGGACTTTCACTGAAAGTCAGAAATAAACATGCTCCTCCATCCACATGTTGGACATCAGGCTAAACCAACAGTTCTTGATGTATGCCAGTCTGCCATTTAACAGGTCAAACTAAGGAGGGAGGAGTGGGGGTTTGGGGAAACATTCAGTACTGACTAGAGAGCTCTTGGGTGGGAGGAGGTTTTTCCAACACTTCAACCTAAACTGCATTCTTCTTCCCCCACTACCATGCCCAGTCTTATTTGGAGGTTTTTTTTCCCTTGTACTGCTGTCTCAATTTGTTTTCTTTAGAATATCCCAAGTTTTATTGAGTAATTTCTGCAATATTTAGTAATGGAAGGGGAAGCAAAATATTTCTTTCACAGACTAACACCACTAGACCGAAGCCTGTTCTTCTCCATAGACTGAAGGAGAATCCACGAATGGCTACTCAAAAGCAACTCACAGTGACTGCTGCAGGCCTCTACTGCATCACTGCCTCATTTACCTGGATGTCTGCCCATTCCAGAAGTTGTATGGGCTACTTAATTTACTTCATCTTAAACATTTTTTTTGTTTGGCACTCTTTCTATGCCAGGATTTCTCCTTGTACTTTTAAACTATAAACAGCTGAATGCAAACTAAATTCAAGGATAGTTAAAGTATACAACTTCTTGCCAAATCAGGCCAGTAGCCTTCTCTTGTAATTAGGAAGCAAGATAATCCTTCCAAGATCCAAATAGAAATAAATAAATAAATCTGTAGCAAGCTTTGATCCCCTGCAGCCTCCAGAGAGACTTTCAGGTCAGCCACCTGCTTCCTATACATATATATGAAAGTCCTCCAGCATCTCATAATATCACTATACTTTTTGAATTTGGCAGCTGGAAATAGAGGTTAAAGTACACAAACTTGAAGGCATTTTCAAATGCAGAAAATAAGACAGTATTGATGGGGCCTTGGGCTATTCTACACCAACTAAAGCCCAGATATCTTTTCTTTGATTTGAAGCTTTTGATCCCCAGTTAAAATGTTCCCTTAGAAACTTTTTGTGCATCACCAAAAGAATCATCCTCTGGCAAGGTGCATGAATATGGTCTCTTCAAAAGAACTGTACCCTATTCAAGATAACATCTGGAAATTATGCCAAGTTTTGTCTTATAAGTTCAGCTCAAATGAGTCTACTAGCAGAGATGCTTCTCTTCACAGTAGAAGAGTGCACCCAAATATCAGCCTTCAAAGGCTGAGGACTTGTCCTCTTCCCAGTCATAACGGTCCTCTGTAAACTTCATACAGTGAAATGCCACAAACATGGGGTTGCCAACAGTGTGGATACCTGGATTTCAGGCATTATTCCTACCTTGTCAACAAAGCAAGGTCCTAAAAATCTCAGACAGACCTTCCAGACTACTTACAAGGGACGGATGCCCTTGGCAGGTACTTATAAGCCAATTGTCCAAGATGGGCATCAATGACGCTCCTGCCAATGTATAAAGTAGCAGCAGCCAAAGGTAGTATACCACTGTCTGTCCCTAGAGGAATCAGACAGGCAAGTATGCCTCTTTAAACACACATACAGCTGGGAAAGCATGGTGAAGACCTTCAACAGAAGAAAGGTTTACAGGCCTCTAACAAACTGACAGGGTCTCTAAAGTCCCATGCTCCTTGTCTGCATATGGCTTTTTTCAGGTAACTCAGTCTTTCTAATTTTACTATTTGCAGGCCAGAGATACAAGCCTCACCTGATGGACAGCTGACCTGTAAGAAGGCCTTAAGTTTCTTTTGGCCAAGATGAGCATTGACTTTTGGCTTTGCTGCCCAGTGTCTTATTCTTAAAAGCCATATAGTACTTACAGAAAGAGAACAGGGTGTGCCCCCCCCCCCCCCAAAAAAAAATGAAAATCTTTGAAGGAATTTGTCTTCCATATGAACATTCATTTGAAAAGGGAAGTCAAATGATCCCAAAAAAATGTAAAACAGTCTTTAAAACTGACATTACAGCCCAAGTAAGCAACAGTCTAACAGACAATATCGAACACTAACAATACAGTCAATCTTAAGTTTCCAAACTATGTTATTATTCTTAGGAAGTCACGT
Organism: Protopterus annectens; assembly: GCF_019279795.1. NCBI lineage: Eukaryota > Metazoa > Chordata > Ceratodontiformes > Protopteridae > Protopterus > Protopterus annectens. The sequence goes on from NC_056746.1 coordinate 1,144,758,301, forward strand.
AGAATGGATATAATAGACAGTGAACTAATGGCTGATCACATCTTCATAGAAAAATGAAGACTGAACAATCCCACGACAGCCTCTCCCTGCTTATGTTTGGTCTGCCTGATATCAGCCAAGGAAGAACCCTGCTCACAAGGTTGTTGCAAAAGCTCTAGAACTTGGACCAGAATTGCATGAGAAAGTTATATGCTCATCTTTGAAAAAAGTCCCATGGATAAGGAGAGCCCAGACCTCACTGGTGGACATCAAACAGCTCAATGACCACATACACCAAAGACACAGCAGGTCATCTGACATTCTAAATATTTAAATTTGAGTCATGTTTAGATAATCTTTGCCACCTTGATCTAGCATAAACAGTACTGTTATTCTCAGAGAGTAGACATACAAGTTTCAGTTCATTTTAATGAACTGTGCACATCTGCTTCTGAAATGTGGCTTCTAATGTCAAACAAGTCTCCCAATTAGCAATATGAACTATTAGTAATGAATCAACATGTTACTACGCCACACTGCATTACATCTTCAAAATGTTATAACAAAATTTCATATTCTTAAGTTCACCAAACGTAACTGAGGAAATTTCCAAGGAAAAGAGGTTCTGTTCTTTCCACAAATAAGTACCACAAGTGACCGAACTAAGCTCTTATTCAGCATGGTTGTTACCTCACCTTGCATAAGTTTACATAACAAAGATACGGGTGACTTGCAGCATGGGCTGATTTAGGGCTTCCTTACTGCTAATCAAAGATAATGTCATTGGATTTAATTATTTTACCATTGTTAACCAGATTGGTAGACTGGTCTGAAGACCCTTTTCAGGTATGGACCAGGCCAAGGAAGCAGCGATATTATAAAAGAAAATTTAATGAGAATGAGAAAATGTGATCAGCTGTTAGGATCAATGTTAACACTCCACAAAGCTTTAAGTATGTAGTGTGGCATCACTGTGCCTTGTACTAGCAATTTTCTCAAACAGTCAAATTGCACAAACACTGTTTTCAATGAGTGCTGCATGGACTGCAGATCCTTTCTGTTGATCAAATGAGAACTTGTTTCCCAACTATTTCCATTTTGATCAAAGTCTGAACTTATGCACTCCTCTGAGTACAGGGTGTACTGTGAATGCTGTTAACTGGGCAAAAAACTAACTGGCCTTCATTCAAGAGTTGTAAATACAGGAGTAAAGACTTAAAAATCTCTGTGTGGTGGTAGTGAGGGATCTGCCACCTATGCCAGATACACCCAAACCCCATTCATTTTATATTCCCTTCTTCCTGCACTCCATCCACATTAGCTGAATATTAAGCAATGGGTTCCACCTGGGAAAAGGAAAAAAGGATTTTAACTGAAGTACTTCACTCTTTAAAGTGAATGCTCAGTTATCCACCACCTACCCCAGACAGTCTTGTTTACACAACTATGACTAAAGGGTGAATGTAAATCATTAAATCTACTTTAAAATTTTTCTTATCCAAGTTGAAGATGAAGTTTAGGAAGATTCTTAACCAGCTCTGTGACTGCTATTAAAACAACAAACCGCATACTTTTACTGAGCTTCAAATATGCATCCACCTTACTTGGACTCATTTAATTGCCCTCCTCTACCCTTAAAAATGACATAACATGGTGGGGAATGGGGAAGATCAGCAGGTGTGGCAATCATAAGAAAACAGAACACAAAACTCCATAACAGATATTCCTAAACAAGTAATGGTCAACCAACACAACACAGCTCATTTACATGTTACACCGACTAATGATGGTGGAACAAAAAATAAGCAGCAGTTACTTACTGTAGCCCATTCCCTGAACGAAGTATTTGAAAGCTTCTGTTAATTTCCCAGGCTGAAAGACAAAATTGCATTTGCTCAGCACATTGACAAGTATACTGTTGCAACATATATAATTTAAAACAAACTGACAACACACTGTAGCATGAGAACAGTCTACCCACTTTCTGCACAGGATATATAGGGATGCAGCAACACCCTAGGCAAGCAATTACTGGGACCATAAGATACCTAAGCCATATACACCTTTAAGTAGACCCTTTTCAAGCACCTAACAGTGCCGCTAAACTGAATAGGTCTGCACATGACAACCCTGATGTAAATTTTGCCTACTCACCCATTCAAGACTAGCCTTAAAGGTAGCCAAACTGCTACTTTATTTGACCTGCAGCGGTAACCAGTTAGGAACTTGTTTCTACAGTGAGTCTCATTTATTTCTTGGTATAGATTTATGTTCTTAATGCAGGTGTGTGTAGAGCTGCTTGTTTTGCAAAGAAATAAGTTATCAAATAGGACTGGTTCTTTCATGGCTCAAAAAGCATGACACGTCACCTCACAGCAACCTTTAGCCTACTGAGAATAAGGGAAGCCATGCTAATCTATCTGGGATGTTGAAATATTCAAGACCCTCATTTTCTTTGATTAGATATTTTTGGGGCCTTTCCAATTAAGCAATATGCTTGGCAGTTCCACCTACTGGGGTGAGAGATAAAAGCAGCAGACCCTAGTTAAACAGCCTAAATCCGTATGCCCCCACCCACACAGCTTCACCAGCCCTATACATTCAGCTCTCACCATCTTAGAAACTACTGTTGAGGAAATGACAGAGTAACATTTCAATAGCATGCAAGGGCCTCTTAATAACCCTCCACCAATTTGCTCACTGACAAAGGGATAGGCATCAAATCCTACTTACTCATGCATCTTATTGGTTCCAACTACTTACTATAGAAACCCTTTTCAACCACATTACCTTTTCAGGAAGGCCAATCCAATCAACTACTACCTTAGGAAACAGTTGTCATCTCTTTACCAAACTACCAACTCACTTTAAAGTGCATCTATATGAAATGCCTCCCTCATGACTGGCCAATTCTGTCAATAGTCAGATGTACAAAAGTTCACATCCCTTCCATTCTGTCTTTATATGGTGCTTGTTGCATACATTGTCCCATATTCTGCTGTTCTTGTGGTGAACCCACCCTATTTAAATCTCTGCAAACAAAGACTAAATACAAAAGTAAACTACTCCGCAGACAGAATTTCAAATGTACTATAGTGAATACAGACGACTGTCGGTTAACTTTGCTTGCTATGCCTCTCACTTTGGTGTTTGTACAAGCTTGCCTACTTTTAAGTCTGATACAACTACAGGCAGAGTTCACTACATTTACTTTTAAGACACCCTCTGCCTATGTACTATATACTACTAAATTCACCAGTTTTACACAGACTTTTCTCTTTTTTCAGGCCTGTCTCAGAAGCAGAAGCTCTGAACACATAATCTGCTCTTTGCCACACACTCTCTCCCAGTGGCTATTCTAGTACAAATCAGCTCATTCATTTTGTAATCTGGGGTGAGAACCAGGTAGGGCATACCTATGAACCACTTGTCCCCTGACTAGTGTGAAAGTCTCAATCTATTCTCCAGGGGGGTACCTGGGAATTCAGCAGCAGTCCACTCTGCCAATTCATGTGCCCCTCCCCACCACTGACCGGCTTAACTACCCCTCCCTTCAGCATCTGATGGCTTTGCATGTTGTTGCATGTAGGGAGTTTACATCTATGTGCTTCTGAGCACTAGTGCACACGCACCAATTACACCCACCCCCACCCATCCACCTGCCCATAATTACTATCCTGGTTTGTGCACAAGATCCAACAGCTGTTACAAACTAACTCAACTTCAGCTGCAGGTGATGTCCTCTACTCCTTTCCAAACCGAGTCGCACCAACAATGCTACTAGTGTTCTGCACCAAACATGGCTTAAGAAAACAGCCTTAACATATCACGTACAGCTGTCAAAGTGGGTACACACCACACTGTCTGATCAAGGGTCGTTCGTGAAGCTTTGGAGACTGTTAACAACATTCAAGCAGACTTAAAATGAACAGATGAAATTGTAGCATATGTAGGAAACATCCTCCCCAGCACTTGCCTGGTTTTGGGGAAAAAGGCAGTAGGCAGTAGTCAGTGACCACCTTTACAGTCAAGTAAGCTATATTTTATTCTAATAGATTGTAGATCTGAAAACAGTTACACATGTTCACACTTACCCTGGTCGCTGGTATGGAGTCCAGCAATTGACTCACCTCAGATATTTTAAATTATGTTAACCAGTCCTCAGTGGTGCACAATCACAGTTTATTTTGTTTGTTTATTAACCGGGGTAATGGACTGATCCATTGTAGACTCATTTCAACCACAGCACAGGAGTTGCAACAGAATATGGAAAAGGTGAATAAACAGTACAGTAATGAGAAACCAAGAATAGTACAAAGCTAGCAATCAGGAGCACAATAATGCAGTGAATGTGAAATAAAAATGGATACAGAAGAATTGCACAAAATGTATGTATTTTACAGTGCAAAGTATCACCTGGAGTCTGGCTTTACTGCATGCAGAGTCTAGGCACAGGCTAGTTAGTTGTTAATAAGAGAGTTAGTAAGCATTGGAGATTCAGGAGTGATCTAGGTTTTCAACTTAGATTTACTGATGCTTAGATATGTTGGTTTATGACTAATTCTGGTGCCTCACAGAACTGTTCATTATATTTCACTGCTCTGACTTAACAGCTGCAGACCGTGCAGTTTTATTTCCTGACTCAATTTGTGTACAAGTTAAGACACTATTCAAGCCTTTCAATCACTTGTACTTTTAACTTCAAAGGCTAGGAAGAATCAGAAAACTTATTCTGTGTCTCTGCTTGTCTGAAAAAAATAGTTGTGATTGCACTCCCAAAATTTGCTTTTTAGAAATACTGCTGCATACACATTTTGTTTGTGAAAGGCAAGTTAAGATAATGAAATCAGGTCTGCCTTTTAATTACCCTTTTCACTTTTCTACATTTGCTCAGTACTCCTGTGTCAAAACATGAAGCAGAAAGAAAAGAACTACATGAAACAACGGAAAGATGGGGGATCCTAGAGTGGGACATAAAAGGACCAAAACAGACTGGACAGGAATGGCAAGGAAGTTAGCGAGAAGCTTATGATGGACAGTTTATGATGTCAAGGAACTCTGTGATAGAAGGTAATATTGGATGTGAAGGAGAAAGTGGGAGACAGACAATGAAAGCCAAAGATGACAGTAGACTGGCTGGTCAAACACAAAATGACAGATTGGAACAGTAGGGCAAGGAAGAGGACAAAACAGGGGCCAGTGGACAGGATGGGGAGATGAAGTAGGACAGAAAAAGCAGAGATGGGCAAATGAGAACAGGCAAATGGTGGGGGCACATTGTAGACAGCACAAGGCTTCATTCTTACAAGTGCAAAAATTTCAATGGAGCAGCCAAAGAGCCAAAAGACCAAAAAAGAAACTCCAGAAGAGCAAATCTTATTAACTCAAAGGTCACAATACCACTGGGAAAAGAGAATATTCCTGGAAATGTCCACCTCAGACTTGCTATGTCCATTTTTTTTTTTTTTGCCATTTAGTCTTCATTTTTCAGGACTCGCTCTTGTGGGTCCCAACATTTCAAATAGTTACTGGCTACATTTCCTCTTATGCCACAGAGAGAATAAGTACATCAAAGCTGAAAGACAGGTGGCAAAACATGCCAAAAGTGACAGGCAGAAGCCAACACCAAAAGCAAAGTATTAAGTGAACAAGCAAGGAACCTCATCCTAATGGGAGGTGCAGTAGGCAAAAGAAATGTAATGTGAGGAAGCTCTAGCAGCTACAACAAATGGGAAGGTAACAACCAACACAGTCAGAAAGCTGTGGTAGTGGAACTGGGAGAAGAGAGCAGGGGTAACTGTTTGGGGCAGAAGTGGTTTTAAAACAAAAATAACACGAACAAAAACCAAAAAGCCAGATGCAGACAAAGTAAGTTAAAGTTTAAGCACCAGTCACCACACTCCAGCAGTAGTAAAACGATCCTTTATTTCCGAATTCCACATATCAATAGTACTGAAAAGTGCTTAAAAATATGAAGGACAGGCAAATAAATGATTCTTATAAGTTGTGTTAAGCGCTTTTCGTCCGGATTTTATCCAGACTTCTTCAGACAATCAGAATACATTCAAATAACAGCTTAAATACCCTCCTCATGTAGTAAATATCAGTTAGAAGTAGCATGAAAATGTAGCTTTGTAAATGATGGTACCTCCAACAGTTGAGGGATATGACATGATCACAGAATGCCCTGGTCCTTTTAACTGTGATACATCAGGGGTTGCCCACTTAACTCCCTGTATTTCGTGTCATGCCTGTTATGTTGGCAAGATAAAAACAAAACGTGATCAAATGTATGAGCACTGATGTACTAAGAACTGTAAAGGTACCAATGCTGTACACCGACACTCCACTGAGTGGGCTAACTTTATATAACAGACAAGGTATACAATTCATAGATATGGTGAATGAGAGAACTTAAGACGGTGTTAAATGCTACCATCACGGCAAATGGCATTTTTAAAAATTTTTTCAAACTGATTATACATTTTCTTACTTGTTTTAGAAGCAAGTTTTCTATAGCAAATCTAGCACATTCATGTGTGATTTTCCGAATTGTAATTTTTCTGCATTGTGAGTGGCGCGCGCGTGTGTGTGTGTGTGTGTGTGTGTGTGTGTGTGTGTGTGTGTGTGTGTGAGAGAGAGAGACAGACAGAGAATGTAAGATTGTGATGAAGCCTCTGTTTTTAATAGGATGAAAGTGATAAGTCAATAAATCTAACAGCAGCAACTAAAAATTTTTGGTGGTCTTCGTGTTACAGTTTTAAGTTTGAGACTGCTGTCAGGCATCTGTAAAGGTTAGCTTAGGAACATATGTATGTTTTGTAATGTGTGGATTTCAGTGTCGGGCAGGAAGTGGCACTTTAAGTAATATGCTCACTACATTTAAGGAGTCTCTGCAGGGACCTGTTCTGGGGTGGGATTATACTGCACCATTTTCTGTGTTATGTTAACATATGTACAAAGGACATGCTTGCTGCCTACTACATAGCCAAAGGGATAAAGTATATGGAAATGTGACTAGTGTCTGTTTTGGCATCTTGGCTGATGTGCCCCCTTTCTTTCAGCACAAGCAGAACATGACAGTAATCACACTGCTTACTCCACGAAGCAGGAGACAGTGGCCAGCTACTTTTAGTTTCAATTATAAATGCTGAAATGGACTTCAGATAAATTATACTTAATATATTTATAATGAATTAAACATAAAAAAATTCAATATTTCATATGTAACAAAGTTCAAAAAAGATGTTATGTACTCACCATAACGTTCCATGTTTGTTGTCCATGATCTTGCCTTCTTTTCTTGCTTGGGCTCCAACTCGGCTGTATCCTAAAGCTCGAGAGCTGCCACTGGCTCGAGGCTAGACCCCATCCCAACAAAATCAGTACCAGTAGACAACGTTGGTAAACCCTAAGCCTAACCAATTCAATAGGCAGGAAGGGAATCATAGCACATATAGCCAAAACCAAACAATTCTTCTCAATCCTCCAAGAAGGGGGGAAGGTGGGAGGGATGCAAGAAAGAAGGCGAAATCATGGAAAACAAAGATGGAACGTTATGGTGAGTACATAACTTCTTTATGTTGTGTTGTCCCCATCTTGCCTTCATTCTTGCTTGATGGGACAGTATCCCCAGCACCTTCTTTCCCGGGTAGCTCAAGGGAATAAACTCTTCAGAACTGTGGAACCAAAGGATGCCCTGTTCCAGGTGGCCACATCTACCTTGTAATGAGTGATAAAGGTATGCGGATTAACCCAAGTAGCTGCCACACAAATTGAGCCCAAAGGCAGTCCAGCCTGAAATGCCATAGAGGCAGATAATGGTCTAGTGAAATGCCCATGAATTTTTCCTGGAAGTTGCTTACCTTGTGAATTATAGACATAGGTGATGGTGTCTGTAAGCCATTTCGATAAGGTTACTTTTGAGATTGAAGTACCCTTTCTGTTTTCAGAAAAAGATATAAACAATTGGTAGGCTTTTCTGAAGTCTTTTGTCCTGTGCAAGTAGAAATGCAACTGCCTATGCACATCCACTTGATGGAGTCTATATTCTGTCTTGTTGCAATGATTTGGGAAGAAAACAGGGTGTTCTATTGATTGATTTAAATTTGACTCGGCAAACTTTTGGTAGGAAGGATGGATTAGTTCTGAGAGAAACTCTGTCTTTGTGAAAAAATAAATAAGGGGGACGAATAGAGAGAACTTGTAACTCTGATACCCTCTGAGCTGAGGTAATGGCAGTCAAGAAGATTGTTTTCCAAGTCAAGAACTTCAGAGGACAGGTAGCAGCTGGTTCGAAAGGAGGGAGAATAGGGAAGCTAAGACTAAGTTTAGATCCCAAGGAGGTGGTGGTTCGCTTATTGGGGGGTCTCAAGAGAATAGTACCTTTCAGGAAAGCTTTGCATAATCTGTGGGACATAACGTTTGAACTCATTTCTCCAACATGATAATTGGAAATAGCAGCTAGCTGAACTCTAATTGTAGCTGCAGCTGCCCCTTGGTTAAAAGTCTCAGTCAGGAATTCCAGGATTTTCGAAATGGGTGCAGTAAAGGGACCAATATGATTGTTGGTTATCCAACAAGAGAACCTCTTCCATTTGCTGGCATAAATCTTTCTAGTTGTAGGTTTGTGAGAAGAGATCAAAATGTGTCGTACTGCTGGGGAAATGTCAGGAAGCTTGGCTAAGACGGGAAGTGGAGAAACCAAGCTGTCAGGTTGAGGGTCTGAATAGAAGGGTGGAGCATTCCTGACTGATGCATCAGAAGATCTGGAACTGGGTTCAGGATCCAAGGCTCCTCCTGGAGATTGGGCCAAAGAAGGGGAACCAAATCTGATGAGGCCAGTAAGGTGCAATGAGGATTAGCTTGCAACCTAGCGATTTTGTTTTCTAAAGAACCTTGGGTATTAGAGGGAATGGAAGAAAGGCACAAAGAAGTCCCGGGGGCAAATCTTGAACAAGTGCATCCCTGGGTAACTGTCCCAGTTGGGGGACTAGGGCAAAATAGCTGCTGCATTTGGTATTTATGGACGTGTCAAAAAAGGTCAAAGCTGGGCTGGCCCCACTTGTGAAAAATTTGATTCGCAATTCCTGCTTTAGGGACAACTCGTGTGGCATCAGAATTGCCCTGCTTAGCTCGTCTGCTATCACGTTGGATTTTCCAGGGATGGGTGTTGCAATCAGAAAACTCAGAGAACACTGCCCACTGCCATACTCAGAGCCTCTCGGCACAAGGGGTAAGATCTGGTTCCGCCTGGCTTGTTGGTGTACCACACTACAGACATATTGTCTGTTTGAATTGCAATCATCCCCGTCAGAAGAGAGCCCTGAAGTGCTTACCACGCCAGATGCACCGCTCTCATCTCTAGGATGTTGATGTGCATGTGGTATTCATGTTGCTGCCAAGTTCCTTGAAGAGTCTGTCCCAGATAATGCCCCCCCCCCCCCATCTGGGAAGCATCCGTGGTCACTGTGGCTACCAGTTGGGGAAGGATGAATGGCCTGCCTATTGTTACTTGTGTAGACTGAAGCCACCATTGTAGATCCCTTTTGCAGGTCTCCGTAATGTGGATCTCGTGTGACATGGGAAGATTCTGCATGGACCACTGAGCAAAGAGAAGCCACTGCAATATCCTCATATGGAAGCGTGCAAAGGGAACTACAAGTTATGTACTCACCATAACGCTTGATGTATGTGGTCCATCTCTCCTCACATTATTACTCACAGGTTTGGAGCCGAAACATCGGCTCCGACTCAGCCAACTTATATTTTTCTAGCACGAAGTCTCTAATTGGCTGGGCTAACCTGGTATCCCATGTTGCACCGCTCCACAACCCCAGATCTAGTTTGCAGCAGCTCATAGTCACACCTCATGCACAACCATAGTTCAGAAGAGTACAACACTAACCAGGGCAGCAAAGAAAAAATAACCAATACCAAAGGGTACTGAAACAAATGTCGCCTCCAAATCCTCCAGGAAGGGGGGAAGGTGGGCGGGAACGTAAGAATGTGAGGCGAGATGGACCACATACATCAAACGTTATGGTGAGTACATAACTTGTAGATGTTATGTGGTCCAATCTCGCCTACATTCTTCCTCATGGGCCAGCGTCCCCAGCACCTCTATCCTGGGAGACTCAATGGAAGATGCTCCTGAGAACAGTGGAACCAAAGGAAGCCCGGCCCCTAGAAGCCGCGTCTAATTTGTAATGAGTAATGAAAGTGTGTGGAGAAGCCCACGTGGCCGCAGCACAAATTTCATCCAAGGATAGTCTGGAGTGATAAGCTACTGAAGCTGAAACAGCCCTGGTGGAGTGAGCCTTGACAGGGAACGGTAACTCTCTGCCTGCTGACGAGTACACATAGGAGATGCAGTCAGAAATCCATCTGGAAAGTGTAATCTTAGAAACAGGGAAACCTGTTCTATTTTCTGAGAAGGACACAAAGAGTTGGTCAGACTTACGAAGTTGTTTAGTCCTGTGTAAGTAAAAAGAAGCTGCCTGTATACGTCCAATTGATAAAACTTAAACTCCGCCTTGTTGGAAAACTGGGGAAAGAAAGGTGGCAGCTCAATGGACTGATTGAGGTTAATGGCAGAGGGTACCTTCGGAAGGAAGGACGGATTAGGTCTCAAGGAAACCCTATCCTTATGAAATATTAACTACGGGGATTTGATGGACAACGCTTGAATCTCCAACACCCGTCTGGCTGATGTGATAGCTATTAAAAATGCAGTCTTCCAAGACAGAAATTTTAATTCACAGGTGGCAGCTGGTTCGAAAGGTGATGATGTCAGGGCCTGTAACACAAAATTTAAATCCCATGGCATGATGGGTTCTGACACAGGAGGCCGAAGCAACAAGGTGCCCCTCAAAAATTCCTTACATAGCTTATGAGCCATGAGAGAAGGTTTGTAAGAGGTATGAAAATTGGAAATAGCGGCTAGCTAAACCTTAATGGTAGCAGGAGTAGAACCCTGTTGAAAAAGAGTGGATAAAAAAAATCTAAGACAGCAGGGATGGGGGGCTGTGAAAGGATCCAGTCCCTTGGCCTGAGCCCAAATTGAAAATCTTTTCCACTTGCTGGAGTAAATCTTCCTGGTAGAAGACTTATGAGAAGAAGACAAAATGTGTACTACCTCAGGTGAAAAACGATGAAGTCTGACTAAAGATGGAAGTGGAGTAGCCAGGCTGTCAACCTGAGGGTCCGCAGGGAGGGATGGGACTGTCCCGACATGTGTCAGTAGGTCTGGTGCTGGGTCCAGAGTCCAAGGACTGTCCACTGCATACTGATGAAGAAATGAGAACCAGACTTGGCACGGCCAGTGTGGAGCAATAAGAATCATCTTGCTTCCCGAGGAAATGGCTTTCTGGATCACTCTTGGTAGCAGAGGAAACGGAGGGAAAGCATAAAGCAGAGCGGGAGGCCAATCATGGACTACAGCGTCCATGGGTGACTCCCCCTGTGGGGGGGGATCAGAGTGAAGTAGTTGCTGCACTTGGTATTGTGGGGGTTGGCGAAAAGGTCGCAGCAAGGCTGACCCCACCTGTTGAAAATCTGCTCCGCAACTCGGCGGTTCAGGGACCACTCGTAAGGCATCACAATAGATCTGCTCAGCCTGTCTGCTATCACACTGGCCTTCCCCGGAATGTGCATTGCCACTAGGAACCATCGGGAAGACACTGCCTACTGCCACACTTGCATGACCTCTCTGCATAGGGGGTAAGACCTGGTTCCCCCTTGCTTGTTTAGGTACCACACCACAGACATGTTGTCCGAGTGAATTGCAATCGTTCCTAGGGGAAGAGCGCTCTGCAGTGCTTGCAATGCCAGTAACACCGCTCTCATCTCTAGAACATTGATGTGCAGATGTACCTCGTGATCCTGCCAGGTGCCTTGGACCGTCCTGCCCAGATAATGTCCCCCCCCCCTAATCACGGAGAAGTCCGTGGCAACCGGAGTCATAGGAATAAATGGATTCCCTTTGTTCAAGTTGGTGGGACGCAGAGGTCCTGTTTGCACCGATCGGGGAGTAGGATCAGATGGGACAGGGGAAGTTTCTGAAAGGACCATTGGGCAGAGGGAAGCCACTGCAGAAGCCTCATGTGTAATCTGGCCAGGGGCACTAACATAATGGTGGCTGCCATGGATCCCAGGAGCTGCAGGACCCATCTGGCCTGAACCTTCTTGAGGGGTAGCAATGCGCGAACCTGACCCTGCAACACCTCTATCCTTTCTTGAGGCAGGAACGCCCGTATGTGAACGGTGTCTAGCTCTGCGCCTATAAATGTGACACACTGAGGGCAGCAAGGCAGACTTTCCCCAGTTCAAGGTAATTCCTAGTTGATGACAAAGGGCAATGGTCTTTTCCCTGACCTGAATGAGAAGATGCATGGTGGGGGCGGTGAGGAGCCAGTCGTCCAGGTATGGAAACACTTGGAATCCTTGACGTCTCAGGTGAGCAGTCACCACTGCCAAACACTTGGTGAACACCCTGGGGGCTGTGGTGAGGCCAAAGGGCAGGGCACAAAACTAGAAATGACTGGCTCCCAGCCGGAAGCGTAAGTGACTCCTGGATGCCCTGTCCATTTTGATATGGTACTAAGCATCCTTGAGATCAATGGAGCACATCCATACTTCTTTTCCCAGTGACGGAAAAACAGACTGAAGGGTGATCATTCGGAACTTGGACTTTAGAACATAGCGGTTCAGTCGGCTGAGATCCAAGATGGGTCTCGGGTCCCCTGTTTTTTTCGGCACCAAAAAGAGTCTTGAGCAAGTCCCTAATCTGATCTGGTCTGAGGGGACAGGTTGGATGACTTTTTCCAGCAACTTTGAAATTTCTAGTGTTGCGTGATCCCTTTGACTGGGTGGAACGTCTGGGATTCTCTTGGGTGGAGGAGGGTCTGACAATAAGGGGATGGAATAATTTCCGGTAACTATACGAAGCACCCATCGATCCTGAGTGATACTTGCCCAGGCTTCTGGGTACAATGAAATGCAGCCCCCGACTGGCTCCGGAATAGCACAGTCGGGCAATACATCAGGGACGATGATAGGAAGGCCCGCGAAAGGAATCACGGTCTCCCGAATTGCAAGGGCCGCCTCTGCCCCTAGGGTGGCGTCTCCCAGAATAGCCACCCCCTCCTCTGCCTCTGGAGGGGGACTCACCTTGACCAGCAGGGAAAGACGTCTGTGACTTTTTGAACCACATTTTTCCTCCCCTCTGAGCCTTGGGGTAAGGCCTAGATGGGAGGGAAAAACGGACCCCTATGGCAGACAGGGTCTTTCCCTCTTGCTCGCATCTGGTGAGGGTGTCTTTCACTTTGGTCCCAAAGAGTGAGGACCCATCAAAGGGGGTGTCAGTGAAGGAAGATTTGAAGGCCTCCGCAAAATGACACAGGCGCATCCAGGCTTGCCTCCTAAGGGCTACACATGAGCTAGCTGCCCTGCTCGCCCCTTCGGCTGCATAAGACATGAGCCTCATGGACGAGTTGACAATCGAGCCAAGAGTAGGCAACTGGGCGTTAACCTCTGTGTTAACGCCTCAGATATGTTACCCATTAGAGTATCTCCGAACTCTTTAAGGAGATCTCTCTGGAGCAGAGTAAAGTGACATAGATAGTTCAGAGACCAAAGTGTGAAGTTCGCTGAAGAGAGGGTACGCTTCCCGTACCGATCCATACACCTGGACTCCTTGTTAGGAGGATGAACGGAGGAAGAAGACTCGGCTACTTCCTGCTGAGTGGCCACCGCCACCACCATGGCATCCACAGAAACCCCTTTGGACAGGAACTCTTTCCCAGGGAAAGCTGACAGAAATTTATTAAGGCATCTTGGTGCAGGTTCCACTGAGTCATGAGTCTCCCACGCCCTTCGACATATCAAATTTAGGAGCTCATCGATGGGTGGAGACACCCAGGAGGCGGAGGGTTGAGCCCCAAAGGCCTTGAGGAATACAGACTCCTCTTCAGAGGGGGTTTTGGATGACCAGCTGCCTCTCAGCCTCAAAATCTCCAGGATGTCGGAGAAAGAGACGTCATCGGAGGGCGACTTGGGGGGAACCCTCTGACTCCTCGAGGTCGGTATCAGAGGTGAGGGACTCATCCTGGGAGTCTATATGCTTCCTCTTGCACAATTTCTTTCTTGGGGGCTCCTCAGGCACAGACTCTGAGGGGCCCTCAGAAAGTTGGGGACTGCTCATGGAGGTATCCCCAGACTTTGGGGCTCTGCAGTCAATCGATAGGAGGACATCCGAGGCTCTCGCCAGCGTGGAAGGGGATGGAATGACCGATCCGGGTGATGTGACTGAGGATCTGGCCAGTGCGCTCCTCATGGCCTTGAAGGCGGGTCCCCCCGAATCCGAGGATCGACCAACCTCAGAGGCCAAGATCGGAACTGAAGTTCCCCGAGCTGAAGCGCCGAGAGGGAGGCTCGGAACCGACAAAAGTCCCGAAGTATCCCCCTCGGGCCCTACAGAGGAAACCCGGGTTCCGAAACAAGAGGACTGAGCCGACATGGTAGGAGTCGACGTCGGCACCGATAAGGCCTTAAGAGGTATCAGAGCCGGCAAAACATCACCCGGAGCAGAACACTCCGGCTCCGAAAACAAGGAGGTGCTCAGAGGAGGAAACATGGGTGCACTCATTGGGACTGGCTCCGGAGCCGACTGGGTCAGAGCCGAAAATAATTTTGCCAAAACCGGTGACTGCAGGAGCCTCTGAACCACCCTATGCACATCCAAATCAGAGTGTCTGGAGGATTTGGAGGAGAGAGAGAAGGTGACTGATCTCCTATCTGGAGATCCTTGTCTGACACTAGGAGACCAGCTCCGAATGGGCTCTAACAGGATAGGAGCCGAGGCAGATTCAAGAATCACAGCTACCTCCTGTAGCCCCGAGGACAAGGGAGCCGAGGAGGTCGAGTCCAATTTGGTAGTCTTCTCCAGTGGCTACGCTGTAACAGATGGAGCCAGAGATCTTTTCTTAGCCTTGAGTCCAAGGACTGCTCAAAGGAAGGCTTAAGAAGACCTTTCAGTATAAGTTTATTTTTTCGCTCCTGTAGTACCCGGGGGCTAAAAGCGTGACAAAAACTACAGGACTCTTGTAAATGTATCATCCCCAAGCAGTATACACAAACAGCATGTCCATCTGTTATGGACATCTTGTAGCTACATTCAGAACACTTCTTAAACCCGGAGGGTTTGTGTTCTTTTTGATCCTTAGACATAACGGCCAAACCACAGTACACAACAGCACAGAAACAGGACTGTAGGCCACAACGGATAAGGCGGGAAACTACCGCTAACAACAAATGACAGAATCTCTAAGCTAAACGATTCTGACATGACAACAACACACACACTGAAGCAAGGGACAAACGCTTTCCTCAGACAAACCACACAACGGAGGGAGGACTAGGTCCTCTAACTTAAATGGGCCTAGCCCATAGGAACAGAGGGATACCACAAACAAAACACTCTCACCACAAAACAATAATAACAAGCAAACAGCTATTAAAATAGCTTTGTGAAGAAAAAGAACAATTTTCAGTGAGAAAAAGAAATTTTAAAGCTACTTAGCCACAGCCAAGCGAGACCACGTCCTAGCTCCACGAGTGGCAAACAAGATCTGGGGGTGTGGAGCGGTGCAACATGGGATACCAGGTTAGCCCAGCCAATTAGAGACTTTGTGCTAGAAAAATATAAGTTGGCCGAGTCGGAGCCGATGTTTCGGCTCCGAACCCGTGAGTAAGAATGTAGGCGAGATTGGACCACATAACATCTAGTGTTATTGCTGCCGTCATTGAGCCTAGCGCTTAGAGGACAAATCTTGCTTGAATGTTTTTTCTCCTGATCAAAACTGACACCTGATGTCGAATGGCTGACACTCTCTAATGAGGCAATTTTCCGATCATGTCTTTTGTATTTAGATCGGCCCCTATAAATGTAATATGCTGACAGGGTAACAAGGCAGATTTTTCGTAGTTGATAGTGATACCTAACTCTGAGCAGAGACTAATTGTAGTGTCCCCTTGCTATGATTACTTAATGCTTGGTGGTGGCGGTAAGGAGCCAGTCTAGCTATGGAAACACCCAGAATCCCAGATGCCTCAAGTGAGCCGTAACTACTGCCATGCATTTGGTGAACACTGGGGTAGTGAGACTGAAGGGCAGAGCTCTGAACTGATAATGACTGGCTCCCAGCCGGAAGTGTAGATATCTCTTGGATCACCTGTCCACCTTGGTGTGGTAGTATGCATCCTGGAGATGGATGGAGCACATCCAATTGTCCTTTCCCAGAAAGGGAAGAATGGACTGCAGTGTCACCATCCGGAACTTTTTTTTTTTTTTTTTTTTTGACAGACTTGTTCAGCCTGCTGAGATCGAAAATGGGTCTCCAGTTCCCTGTTTTCTTTGGAACTAAAAAGAACCTTGAGTAAGTTCTGGATCTGATTTGGTCTGCGGGAACTTCTTGGATGGCTCATTTTTCTAACAACCTTTGAACTTCTAGGTTTGCTTGATCCCGTAGATTGGGTGGCACATCTGGGATGGATTTTTGTTTTCTGGGAAAAGGTGGCATGGAGAAAGGAAAACTGTATCCCCTGGATATTACCGACTGTACTCATGTGTCTTTTGTGATACTTTGCCAGGCGTCTGGGTACAGTGACAATCTGCCCCCGACTGCCTCCAGAGGTGGACAGGCGGGCCTCCTTTCAGGAGTGCTGGAAAGGCCTACCAAAGAACATATCTCTGTCACCCTGATTCTACGGACCCACTCAGCTGCAAGGGCGGCATCTCTCGTTATTTCCCCCTCTGCCCTGGGGAAAAATCACCATGTGCATCAGGCAAAGCTCCCTGGATTTCCGGAACCACATTTTTCCGCCTTTTTGACCTTTGGGATAAGGTCTAGTAGGGGCGGAGAAAAGTACAGCTGTGTACACTTACCATAAATGTAGATGTTCGAGTGTATTCACTGTTGCAGTCATCACACTTGGGTTATCCTGCCAGGGGTAGCCCTCAGTCAGGCCGAATATCAGAGGCTTAGTAATTTCTGCATCGGTTGCTATCGCTTCAGGACTGACGTCAGGTCATCAGTGGTATAAAAACAGGCAACCAACGCCATTACATCAGTTTCTTGCCCCTAATGTCAGGAGCCCCCAAATAGGGAACTACGCAATGGTGGAATAACACCATTAGTAAAAAGTAAATACCAATAGCCATGTAAGGAGAGAGGAAGAGAGAGAGTGATACAAGGGGGCTGGAGGGTGAGAAACCAGGACTGCAACAGTGAATACACTCGAACATCTACATTTATGGTAAGTGTACACAACTGTACTGTGTTCTTCGTGTTTCACTGTTTCAGTCATCACACTTGGGTTGATTCCCAAAGCTGAAGAATGGGTGGAGGCAGTCAAGAAGAGTTGGGGCTGGCTAGTATGCCCTGCAGGACTGTGGTTGCAAAGCCCGCCCTGGATTTGGAAAATATAGGCAGGTGGTAATGCTTAAAGGTATGAACAGAACTCCATGTTGCAGCTTCCAGAATGTCCGTGGTAGGGACTCTTCTGAGAAAGGCTGTAGATTTTGAAATTGCCCTAGTGGAATGTGTTCTGACCCCGTGAGGGGGTGGTTTTCCATGCTGTTTATAACAGAAATGGATACAGTGTGCTATCCATTTGGAGATGGTTTGTTTTGATATGGCCTTGCCCTCTACCCCTGGTGCAAAGCTGACTAGTAACTGGTCAGATTTCCTAAAGGGCTTAGTCCTATCTAGGTAGAATCTGAGCTGTCTGTGCACATCTAAAGAGTGCAGGATCCGTTCAACCTTATTTTGAGGTTTAGGGAAAAAGGTGAGCAAATTAATAGATTGGTTGAGAGACTCGCTGGACACCACTATGGGCATGAAAGTTGGGTTAGTTCTGAGGGAGACCCTGTCAGCATGGAATATGATGAAGGGTTCCCACAGCCATAGTGCTTGTAGCTCAGACACTCTTCTAGCTGTAGTGATGGCCAAAAGCAAGGCTGTTTTCCAAGAAAGGAATTTTAACTCTGCTGAAGCTGCAGGCTCAAGGGGGGGGGTGAGCTTTTCCAACACAAAGTTAAGGTCCCAAGCAGGGGTAGGGGCTCTTCTTGATGGCCTTAAGTTGTTAGCCCCTCTCAGGGACTGCTTGATGAGAGGGTGTGAGAAGGGAGGTGGCTCAGTGCTGTAATGTGCAGAGATGTCAGAGGCATGGATTTTAATGGAAGAGAAGGATAGGCCCCTGTGGAGTAGATCTGCTAGGTAATCCAGGATGAGAGGTAAGGATGGCTGTGGTGGGTCAGTTCCTTTAGTCTGGATCCAGGAACAATACCTTTTCCACTTGTCAGCATAGGATTTTCTAGTAATGGGTTGTCTAGCTTCATGTATAACATCCAGGACCTGCTTGCTTAGGCTGGCCACTGGAGGAGAAGTCAAGGAATAAGACAGGCTGCCAGGTTCAGGGTGTGCAATTGTGGATGCAAGAACTCTCCCTCCTGCTGAGTCAAGAGAGTTGGAATCTGAGGGAGGTGCCATGGAGGCAACGGAGACCGACCGGGCAGTAGTGGGTACCAATGCTGGGGTGGCCAGTCTGGGGCAATCAATATTGCCCTTGGTCTCTCTTCCCTTATTTTGAGTAGTACTCTGGTAAGAAGAGGAAGGGGAGGAAATGCATAGATTGAGAAGTTTTCCCGGGGGAAGGACAGGGCATGGGTTTCCTGGTGCAGAATTTGCTGAGCTGGTGGTTGTAAGGGGAGGCAAATACGTCCACCTTCGGGGTACCCCACCTCTGGGTCACAAGGCTGAAAGTGTTGTGGTTTAATTGCCACTCGTGGGTCTAGGAGATTTCTGCTTAAGTTGTCTGCCAGAGAGTTTTGGTTGCCTGGCAGGAACTGGGCTTGCAGGTGAATATGCATGGCTGAGGCCATGTTCCAAAGGGTCATGGCTAGCCTGCAGAGTGGGTAAGAGTGGGTTCCCCCCTGCTTGCTGATGTACCACATTACTGTGGTGCTTTCGGTTTTGAGTAGAAGAGGCCCCGGAGAGGGTACAGATCGGAAAAGCTGTTAGAGCATGCTGAACAGCTAGCATCTCTTTCTGGTTGATGTGCAGATGAATTTGATTTGGGCTCCAGTGGCCCTGAATGCAACTGCCATCCAGATGTGCATCCCAGGCATAGTCTGATGCATCTGTGGTTAGGGTCTGGGCGGCGTAGTGTTGTGTAAAGGGAAGCCACTTCTTGTGGTTGCATGCTGCTGCCCACCAAAGGAACACTTTCCTTAGACAAGGTATCATAGGTATGATAGTTTTCAGGTCCTGAGAATGTTGGCACCAAAGACTTTTTAAGTACCAATGAAGTTTCCTCATATGCAGTCTGGCATATGGAATTAGAAGAATGCAGGAGGCCAAGAACCCTAGAGCTTGCAGGATTTTCCTTGCGGATAACTGGGTTCTGGTGGTTATTTGAGAAAAGTAGCCTGTCAGATAGGCTTGTTTTTCTGGAGTAAGGAATGCCATCTGGGATGCTGGGTCCAAGCTTGCTCCCAGGAATACAATTTTTGACTGGGGACTAGTTTGGATTTCTTTTCGTTGAGCGTATACCCCAGTGAGGTTAGAAGGTCCTTTACAAATGTCAGGTGCTGCAACAGCTTTTCCTAACTGTTTGCCTGAATCAGGCAGTTGTCCAAGTAGGAGTAAATTTGAATATTCCTTTGTCTGTAAAATGCAATGGCTGGAGCCAGGCATTCTGTGAAAACTCTGGGAGCAGTGGATAAGCCAAAGGGAAGTGCACAGAACTGATAATGCATAGATCCTGCCCTGAAACGTAGATATTTCCTGCAGGAGTCCCTGACTGGGATATGCAGATAGGCCTACTTTAAGTCTAGGGTGGCTAATCAGGCATCTTTGGACAGCATAAGGAGAATCTGCTGTAGGGTAAGCATTTTGAATTTTGGTACCACCAGGAAGGTGTTTAGAATGGATAGATCTAAGACTGGACGTCAGGTGCCCTCTTTTCTGGGCACCAGGAAATTTCTGGAATAAAAACCTTGGCCTATCTGTTCTGCAGGAACAGGCTGAATTGCCCTTACAGAAAGCAGGGACTGAACTTGGTTTTGTGCCTCTGCCCACTGGTTTGGAGGAAGATCTGGGAACCCTTTTGGGGTTGGCAGTGTGTGGAAATAAAATTTGTACCTCTGCGATACTATGTTGAGGACCCATCGATCATTGGTGATGAAGGCCCAGTTTTTTGCATGGTGGGCACGTTTTCTTCCTAGGGGCACGAGCAATTGGGCAGAGATGAGGGGAGGAGTTGAGAAGTCATTGCAAATTCTTTCCATAATGGGGTGGCTTAGCACTCCCTGTTTTAGAAGTGGAGTACTCCATTGTTTAGATTTCTGCGTACCCTGAGACTGTTGTCTGGGGGGTTTGCTTCCCCTAGGTCTGGTCTGAGGTGGCCTTGAGGGGGCTGGAAAGGACCAATGTTTTCAGGGGCAATGCCTACTGAATCTTGGAGGCTGTACTTGCAAAAAATCTGTCTGCATAGACTTGGCTTTTTCTTCCATCTTTTTTAAAACCTCTTCTGCTTTGGTGCCAAACAGATTGTCTTTGTTCAGAGGTGCGGCCAATAATTTTGATTTGACATGGTCTGGCAAGGTCTGTTCTTTAAGCCAGGCATGCCTTCTAAGTACAGAACCTGTGGCTGCTGCCTTGCAAGATGCTTCTAGGGCGTCAAACCCACATTGCAGGGTATGCTTGCTGACTTGGCTTGCAGAATGCATAACCTACTGTAATTCTTTATTTTCTGCACAGTCAGGGAAGGTAGATAATTTTTGCTTAATAAGTTCCATAGTATGTGGCTGGTCTTTCAGCATATGGAACTGACAATTTAATGCGCTCTAATGGCAAGAGGTGCAAAGGTGTATACTTTTTTACCCAATCTGTCTAACGCTCGGGAATCCCTGTCTGAGGGGGTGAAATTCTTAGCTGTAGTTGTTTTTATTCCTTTAGGTCCTTGGGAAATGACCTCTGGGTCAGCAGTAGGATTCTTGAAAAGAAATTTGTGTGAGTCAGGGACTCCGTAGTACCTGTCAGGTTTCCTGGGAGCAGGGGGTAAAGTATCAGGCGTTAGACTGGATTCCATAAAGACATCATCCACAACATCCAAAACAGGAGGGATAGCTAAGGGTCTGTGCTGTGGTAAATCTAAAAATTCCCCGAGTCTCTTTTTGGACTGAGGATAATCCTGGCATTCCCAATGGAAATGCTTTCCCCAAAGTATGCAGTGTTTCACCAAAATAAAAATCCTCTGGA
Organism: Protopterus annectens; assembly: GCF_019279795.1. Lineage (NCBI taxonomy): Eukaryota > Metazoa > Chordata > Ceratodontiformes > Protopteridae > Protopterus > Protopterus annectens. The sequence continues at coordinate 1,144,779,603 of NC_056746.1, forward strand.
GGAGAGGCAGAAGGAGTGGATTCCTCTGCATCTGAATCCTCATAAGCAGATAAGGACATATCTTCATAATCAGAAACCTCAGAGTCGGACTCTTGGTCAGATAAAGCTGCTGGGGACAAGTCTCTTTTTCTTTTAGCAGGGGAAGGCTGGCTTCCCCTAATCAGCATGACAAGGTCTTCAGCTATTTTAAGCATCTGTAATTGTGGAAAGGAAGCAGGCGCTTGAGTCTGGGTTGTCAGTTTTTTAGGAGTAGCTCGTACTCTGGGCCTTAGAAACTCGGTAGTTTTAGAAAGAACTGAAGACGCAAAAAAAGTCGTTGGTTTGTGTCAAATATCGGTAGTGCAAAGAACTTCCTTAGAAGCTGGTGCCTGCACAGTGACTCTGGACCCATCCAAGGTAGAGACATCCGCAGGTTCCGTAGTCAAAGAAGAGTCTCGTGGCATACCGGACTCCAAATGGTACTCACTGAGTACCGGCGAACTGGCGACTACCTTAACAGAAGCGTTGTCGACAGTTTTGGACCTGTGCGGTCTGTCTCTGTCTTTATCCTTACTTTTTTGGAAGATTGGTAGTCGGATAGCTTACCAAAGCCATTTCGGAATACGGAGATTGAGAGCAAAAGTATTTAGCTACAATAAGGGCCCGACAAATAATTTGGGCGTTGAACAAAGCACAAAACCGGCAGTGAGGGACGTCGTAGTCTGGGCCTAAACAGGTGACGTAGTATGACTGGAAATCTCGGTGAGGTATTTGCTTTCCACAGGCGAGACAATTGTTAACTTTTTCTGACATCGGTTAGAGCAAGAAAAAAGGATCCCCAACAGGGTACTTTGCTTTAGAAGACTTAAACTTCAATTTTGGAAACAAAAACTCAGGTAGTGGCCGGTCACCACTCATGTGAACTGCTTCGAGCTCCTCAGCAAGAAAGACTGATGTAAAGGCGTCTGCTGCTTGTTTTTATACCACTGACAATGACCTGACATTAGTCCTGAAGTAACAATCCACACCAAACCAGCACTGATGAAGAGCTGTTGCCTGAAAGCTTTGTGGATTTGGAATAAACTGTGGAGGAGATTTTTATCTTGCTCTGCGTGTCCGCTTTTTTTTTTTTTTTTTTTTTTTTTTTTTTTAGAGTTTCTTTGCTTGTGGCTTTATGATATACACACTGACGAGCTGTTGCTTGAAAGCTTTCTGGATATGGAATAAATTGTGGAGATTTTTAACTCGCTCTGCTTGTACACCTTTTTTAAAGTTTCTTTGCTTGTCAGTCCTGAAGAGACAGCAACTGATGCAGAAATACTAAGCCTCTGGTATTCGGGCCGACTGAGGGTTACCCCTGGCAGGATAACCCAAGTGTGATGACTGCAAAAGTGAAACATGAAGAATATCGTACTCACACAGCACACAAAGTTTTGCCATCTTGCTTGCACCTGGTAAGAGTCTCTTTTTACCTTGAGCCCAAACAATGACGAGCCATCAAATGGGACGTTGGTAAAGGAGGACTTGAAGGGCTCTGCGAACTCACAAAGGAGCATCCAGGAATGTCTTCCTAAGGCAATTCCTGTGCCTGTTGCCCTGCTCGCTCCATCGGCTGTGTAAGAGATAAGCCACATGGGGGAGTTGACTATAGAAGATAAGGTCACAAGCTGGGAAGCAGTCTTATCTGAAGCCCCCCACAGCTGGAGGATCCTGAAGAGCATCTCCCAGCTCTTTGAGAAGATCTCTCTGGAGACAAGTGAAATGGGACAAATATTTCGGTGACCTAAGGGTAAATACCGCTGATGAAAATACATGCTTCCTGCATCTGTCCATTGTACAGGACTCTGTTCGGCGGATGAACAGAAGACGTTTCTGCTAATTCCTTCTTTGTGGCTGACACAACCACCATAGCATCAACTGGTACCCCCTTAGACGTGAAAAGCTTGTCCTCTGGTGCTGTAATAAATTTATTGGGCCTAGTCGAAACCGGTTCCATAGATTCTGGAGAGTTCCACACCTTTCGACTGACCACCCCCAGTAGTTGGTTAAAAGGAAAAGACACCCAAGAGGTGGAGGGTTGGGAGCCAAAAGCCTCCAGGTACACGGATTTGTCTTCAGAATGAGAAAGGGATTTCCAGCCACTCCTCTGCCGGAGGATTTCCAGGATGTATGAAAAAGAGACATCCTCCGAGGGGGACCATGGGGTCCCTTCTGAGTCCTCCAAATCTGTGTCTGAAGTGAGAGACTCGGGGAGGGGGGTCTAAATGCTTCTGCTTACAGGTCCTCTTCCGAGGGTCCTCCTCAGAGGAGTCCTCTGGGGAGGTTTCGGAAAGGGGGGGTCACCCGAAGGGGCATCCTGGGGGCATTGGCTCCCTACGATTTGGATGGAGGTATGGTGTGGAGGTAGACACTGGCCCTGAAGGGGATGGAGCAGAAGAAGCAAAGGGTGGAGTGGTCTGGGAGAACAGCACACTCCTCATCACCTCAAAGGCACCGCAATCCCGGCTCCGAGAGAGTCTCCAGCTCTGAAGAGCCTGGAGATATCCCCCGCACCAAGGGCAATGACTCAGAGGCCGATGTAGGAGCCGAACTCACCTGCGCCGAAGCCCCGAGTGAGAGAGAAGGAACAGACAAGGGTCAGATCCTGCCCCCCCCCCCCCACGAGTGAGTCTCGGCTCCCAGATCCCTCGACAGAAGGTGGCATTGAAGGGATCGGAGCAGATGTCAGACCAGAAAGACAAGTAGTTTTCGGGTCCGATATTTCCACCACCACGACTTCCATGCACTCCGGCTCTGAACTCGAGTGAGTCGAAGGAGAAATTGACAACAAAGTACATTGGACAGTTGGCTCCACATCCATATGGGCTGGGCTCAATAAAATTTTTGCCAAGGCCAGACTCTTAAGTAACCTCTTCACCACCCTCTCCACATCATCATCCGAGAGGATCCTGGAAGATCGACAGGAATGGGTGGTCGAACAGTGACTACCTGTCACAGACTGGACCAGAGAACTGAGGTATAGAGCGTGTCAGCTCCAAGGAGGGAGACCGGTTTCTTTTATGGCTCCTAGTCGGTTTAGAGGACACTGGAGGAACCAAAGGAGATTGTGACTTGTCAGAACCAACTGATTTCAGATCCAACAAACTTGTTTGTTTGTCATGAGCCTTCAATGGTTCAGAGCTCGGGAGACGATGAAGATGCTTTTTTGGAGGGCCTAACTGATCTGCCTGCCTGATCCCCTTCCGTAGATGCCTCGAAGGGCGCTTTCAGTAACCCTCTTAGAATCAATTTATTTTTCTGCTCCTGCAGGACCCTAGAGCTAAATCCATGACAAACGGAACAAGAGTCCTGCAGATGAACAGCTCCCAGCAGTATACGCAGCTAGTATGGCCATCGGTCAATGGCATCTTTTGAGTGCAGGAATCACATTTCTTGAATCCTGAAAGCTTAGATTCTTTAGTTGACTTCTTAGACATGTCTGATAAATCTAGCAACTACCACAATGAATATAAATGACAGTAATAGAAGAAAACACTGCCAAAAGGACTAGGTGTGTGTGTGTGTGTGTGTGTGTGTGTGTGTGTGTGTGTGTGTGTGTGTGTGTGTGTATGTATGTATGTATGTATATATATATATATTGTTTTTTTTTTATCAGATAGGATACAAGGGATGGAAGGAGGAGAGTCTCCAAGTTAAACGACAACCCCTCTGACTGGGGAGATGCCTCTAACTTAAATGACGAGCTCCCCTTGAAAAAGGGAAAGTAAAAGAATGGGGGGAAAGAAGCCCTCCAACTAAAACAGGCTAAAAGGGAGAACCAAATCCTCCAACTAAATGGATTTGAGGGGAATTAGTAGGCCTGAGAAAAGGAAACAACAGCCTCAACAACAAACAGCAAAAAATAGCGAAAAATGGGAAGGCCGACAGGAAGTATCTAAACAGTTATCAACCCCTAACTACAAGGAATATTACAAATAAGAAAATGTTAGAATTCTTGACAAAAAATAAGAAAAAGTATAACTTAGCCTGAGCCAGTTTCAGACAACCCCGAAGCTTCAAGCGGCAAACAAGATCTGGGTAACTCTCGCTAGGCATGTTGGGATGGAGTCTAGCCTCGAGCCAGTGGCAGTTCTAGAGCTTTAGGATATGGCAGAGTCCAAACAAGAATGAAGGCAAGATAGGGACAACATATCATACATTTTCAGACTAACTGTAATCAAATCTATGCACAGAATTACAGCATAGCCCTAAGAATATACAGGTTTAGTCCCTTGTCCCAGTGATCAACCCACTGGAGGGGTAACCATCTTTTAACTTTTCAGCCCACTAACAAAAAGTCTTCTTACGTTTACCACTCTAATCCAAGTACCTTTCATTATGTCGTTTATGTATTAATTTCCCACTACATCTATGTGGATAAGCCAGGGAAATCACCTAGTGACGAACTTGAATTGATAAAATTTTTAGTTACACTAGCTTCCTATGTCCAGCACATCTGCTCTGCATGGAGCAAGAATTTAGTTCCACTTTCTAGTATCTGTTTTGGCAATGGTTTTCTTCATTTTCAGTCATATGTACCTACACTCTAACAGCATATGGGACAGCATCATTTTATGTCATAGTATAATCTGAATTTGATCAATTCTATTAAGGTGTCTTCTAACTTGTACAATGTCACAAATACGTCCCCACCTCTACAAAGTCTCAACCTAATATGTCCAGTATCAAACTTCACTGTGGAACACAAGCCTTAATCATGCAGTACATAAATATTGGATCAGAAACCTTCCGAAGTTAGTCACGTACAAAGGTAACTCATAACAAGGACCACATGGAGGAATCAATATCCATTAGCTTTGGACATCTGTATAATGGTTTACATCCATCCAGCTTAAACTCCTTCAAGGCCTTCTACAGTCTAACCAGTCCATTCATTACAGGTACTTCCCCTCTTCTAACATCATACAGAGACCATAGCGATTTCTCTCAAAAATGTTATACCCATCAACCCAGCTTTACTTGCTATCCTCCAACGTTCCAATCTCAGTCTCCTAGTGCACTATTATGCAAGGCATATGCCCTTGCGTCCCTTTCATATGACCACCAAGGTTACCACCAAAAAATGTACAGAGTTTTGGGGAACTTGCTCAAGAACTCGCATTGACAGTATAGCAGTGGTGTAAGCTTCTGCAGTCTTCAAACAGGATTTTTATTATTGCTTAACACTGACAAACAGTTCAGTTCAGTGTTGTATGTGAAAGAGATCATTTAAATGAAAAGCAAAGTGCCAGTCATTTCCCCAGCCTAACCATCAGTTGTGATTTCCATATGTATATTTTCTAGCTGCGACACAAGCAAGTGATGCTTATAGTGAAAATGGTCACAAGCCCCAGTTCAAAAAACTGTCTAAAGAAATCATTCAAGACTCCTTAGTAACTCACATGGAGGCTGAATGAGGTCTACAGGAATGTAACAGCACTTAAGAGGCCAGTGAAATGCAAGAAATTCACCTTAATTACTACATGAATGTCCACCATGTGATCCTGCAAAAGCATGGGGACATACGGACTGCTAATACTTAAAAGCATAAACATTACTCTGCAATATAAATACAGCCTACAATTAAATCTAGATAACTTGGGATCATAGTTTGAGGAACACCCCCCCCCCCCCAATCACTGGACTGCCCAAAGTTAAAGAAGATACACATACCTTTGCTATAACAAAACTTGCCAATGTTTTTCACATGGACAGTTCATCATCAGTGGTGCTGGAGGCTCACAGTAAATTCTGTTTTTGGAACTCTACATAAGCTACTTTATCTGGCTATTAAGAATCCAAGGAGACAGAAATTATTTTATATAAAGCCAGGGAGAGGAGGAATAATCTGCAGAATGCTGGTGCTAATATCTACACCCCATTTACAGCATCATCCTCTGCTTGAAAAGAAAGACTGGGGTGCAGGTTACATGAATTTTGAAATACTAGGGTGTTCGATACAGTTTATACATTCCAATTACCCCATGATCACACACCAAGGGCAGTGGGTGCCATTTAATCTTCATAGTGATGCAGAGGTACCTGTGGACATGGTGCAGCTGGAGAAGGCATAATAAGGGCATCTCAAAGTGCTACACCTATACAATAAATGGGTACTAGGCCTTAGTCATAGGCACTGTGGCTCTTGAAATCTCTGGAGAATTCACAGCAGGGAACCTAAACATACACCCCCTGAAACTGTGTACTATATTTGTAAGATGAAGGCTGTTCCAGACAGAGGAGTTAAATTCAACTGATTTGTCATCATTTCTCCACTTCTTCCTCAGCCAGCAAGGAACTGCCTTTGACAAACCAGATCAGACACCAGATGAAATGGCATAGACTGACTCAGCAACTGAAAGAGTGTGTTTCGAACTGTGGCTAAAATCACTACTGGGTCTGATGACGTTACATTCTGGTTTATCGGTAGGATCACACACACATGCACTGTAAACCCCTGTTGAGGTCTTTAGCTGCTTCTCAGATTTTGCTCTGTTACACTTTAGTTACTGCTATATATTTACACCATTCGATCATTTATATGGACATTGCTCCTATTTTAGGTTTGTTTAATTATATAAGTTGCAATATGTGACTGGATGTGTATTAACTGTGGGAAAGCTCACTCTGTACAATGGGTTTACATTTATATTCTTGTACCATCACTATTCAAACACTGCAAATCATACACACTGGTTTTCTTTCTCTGATCAAGTGGAAATTAATTTTGTCTGTAATAGAGCCTCTATCTTCTTGTAGCCCATTTAAAGGGTTGTTCCCACATAATTACTCATGACAGCATTAGGGTGGGCCAGTCTGGCTACACAAGTTTTAGACTCACTGACTGCCCAAATGATGCTAGTGGTGACAAGGTGCTGTAGGGGCAGAAAGGCGACCTGCCAAGATAAAACAAGGCACAGGACTGGACTGCTTGGCTACAGTAGTGAGAGTTTGTGTTGTCCACTGCTGTTATATTGCTTTATGTATGAAATGCCTTTATACCTGCATGTAGTCTATGAAGATGAAGTCTGTGGGCTATTGGGTATGAACAGTCCAGTTTAGCCAAATTAAAATTCCCCCTTTTGACTGTTAACGGCACTCAAATTTTTTGACATGAATTGTTTAGCTTTGTCTGTTTGTCCCACCACTTTGTAGTTGAAGTTGGTGAACATACTATTTGTTATTCACATCAACAGTACAGTGTTTCCTTGTTTTGATTTAGTGAGGCCTCCATCAATCTCTTCCTTTTCATACTGCTGGGGATAGGAGTCCAACAGTCTTGCAGGAGTGGATTTTGTGAGGTCACAATGACAAACAACCTAATTTTCTGGAATGTAAGGGGCTTAAACAACTTGAAGTGTGCACACCCGCTATCCGTAGAAATGTGGTAGTGTTATGTTTACGTCCAAATGAACTAAAATTCAGCAGAATGTGATGGATACATTTTATCCATGGAGGGGATGGAAACTAGTCACAAGAATGCTAAAAAAGGGTAGTCTTACTAGTGAGAGAATCTGTGAACTAGACTCCATTATAGCAAGGAAGGTTTCACAAGGGAGATGTGCTCTAGTCCAAGTAAAATGTTTGTGAGGTATTCACCTGTAGGTACTTCTGATCAAATGCTGGCAGTACTGTTGCATCCCAAGAAAATTCTTTCAGGAAAGATATGAGGGAGGTTTACACAATGTTACTGAGGGGGGTATTAACATTACCCTGGACCCAATAATGGATAGAATTCCCTCAAGATGCTATTGTTTACCTAGGTTTACTGTGACAATGGCTGACTAAAGGTATTTGGTTTATTGGATGCGTGGAGGTCACCACACCCAACAGTACACAAACATGGTACCATTTCAAGCTAATGAGCAGGATTGACTATGTTTTATGAGTGCAACCTTAATGCATAAGTTACTCACTATATAGCAGACACCTGAAGTCTGTTTGATCATGCCTACACTAAAGTCTCACTGCAGTGCACAGATCACAGACTGCAATAACCTCTTTGGAAACTAGACATATTACTATAGTAAGCAAGATGACAGTCCTAAAATCTGTGCCATCAAATGTCATCAATAGGTGCTCAGATATTGATCAGCGAGTAATGTGGAATGTATTTGGGAAGCTTGATTTTTTTTCCTTTAATCATTTCATGGTTCATGGAGTACTTACAGGATAAGGAGACTGAGCTGGAAGAGTTTGTGGAGTTAGAACCAAGCAGACATTCTTAAAAGCCAGAGCAAGGATAGACACACGTATTATATATATATATATATATATATATATATATATATATATATATATATATATATATATATATATTTATACACACACACACACACACACACACACACACACACACACATATGTGGGTGTATATATCTATATATGCCAGTTACTATGTGGAAAAACAGGATGGTAACCATGCAATTACTCAGTCTGCAGTTCCATATCCCCATAATTTAAGTGAACAGGCTATTAAAACACAAAACCCATTACATCAAAACAGTGGGATACCTTACTATGTATACTTGACCCAAGAAGAGGACATGTTACACTTACCTGAACCACCTGCGGTAATCCTCCACAATCTGCCATCTGAAAATAAAGAGAACATTAATTATACCAAAGTCATACTTTACTGGTTCGTGAGTTAGCCTCTCAAGCCAAATTTTAAATCTGAAGCTATCTGTTGGTTGCTGAAAGATGCTTATACACCAGAGATCATTTAGTGCTCAAAAGGAGTAAAAGATGGTATATACAGCAAGTGCTAGACAGCTGAAAAGTATTACATATGCATCAAGTAATTCTGGTAACCTAAATTCAGAAATGCCAACCAGCCAGAAAGTACCACCACAGTAAGCTGCATTTCAGTCTTGGACTAATGGGGTACTGAGGGTACTGTTTTTATTTTCTTTTTGCTTCTCCCTTCTCTTTCTCCTTGTTCAGTTTTAAGAAATGTAGGCACTGGAATGTGGGGAAAAATTTGGATAAAAGAACATGATAAAATAAAAATTAGTGTGCTTTTTCTCATTCTTGCATAGGGGAATGACTGGGTTAAGGCCATTAGCTTAATCTAGTAAGTTTTAACAGAATACAAGTAAATAAATATTTAATATTATAAGGCTTTTTTCTAGTAAGCAGCTTTGTGTCTGGTTCTCATGTTTATAGCAGACAATCTGATAAAAAGAAATGGCTTGGAGAACATGTTTTCTGAAAGCATTCAAGTGTTTTCTTAGCTGACAGAGTTATAAAGGTACGGCAAAACCAGACAGCACTTAATAGAACCACAGGCATGGATAACCTTTCTATTAGGTTAACGCGAGTCTGTGTGTGTGGCTTATCAGTTTGGAACATTTGTTCCATTTAGGAAGATAAAACTTCAATATTTGAAGATGTACACAGTTTTGTGGGTTATTAAGTTAACAGCATTTAGCGGGGTATGGGGATGTGTGTATTTTTGTTTGAGGGTTTTCAATAATAAAGTTCTGCAAGATATGACACAGGCTCAAATCGAGATCAGAAACAACTGTATAACAAAGATTAACCTGCCAAACAGTACATGCATGTAACACAAAAGCTGAAACTAAACATTTAACAAAAAAGCTGCTATACATAAAATGTGGGAATGATAATCTCTCAAGAATGTGATGGCTTCTGTAACATCTTTAAACAATGATCTCACAGATAAATACAAAGAGTAGTGAACTATATTAAACATGTAGAGTGCAAATAGCTAATACAGGAGATGGACTTGTAAAGAACTGAACATGTGAATTTGATATAGAAAGGTTTTCAGGATGGTTATTCAGCGAAATACCTGGAGCAAAGGAAGAGAGGATTACTTATATTAATTGCAAGAGGAGCTCCAATAGTAACAGAAGAGGACAAAAAAGACAATGGTAGATCTGTAGTACTAAGGGGCTATGGGCAAGGGAGAAAGATTACACTGGCATGTATTTGTACTCCACCAAAACTGCTATAATGGAACTTAAGAACATTCTGGGAGAAATAATCAGCTTTCAGCAAGGAATAGTACTTATAGGTGGGGACTGAAATTTGATTTGGAATAGTGAATATGTGTTTGAGGGGCCAAGAAGGGAAAGTATAACAAAGGAAAGTAGATTTTTAAAGACATTTATGAAAATATATGGCATGGAAAATGTGAATTCAGTACTAGGAGTTCGGACTGAATTGCAAATTCCCCAAGATACAAAAACTGGGCTAGGCTTAGAATTTACATTTCACAGGAACATGTGCATTTAATTGAAGATCTTGATATGCGCCCAGTAACTATTTCAGATTATGCACCAATAATAACTAAAATAAAAATGCAGGGCAATGAAAAAAAACGATAAACTGGTGCTTTCCCATCTCTCTCTGTTGAAGACAGAGGAATTTAAGGAATAGGTAGTGGAAAATATTCAAGAGCTATTAGAGAAGATAGAAATTTTTTTCTGAAAATATAGCAAGGGAGTGGGATAAAATTAAAGTGGAGTTTAAAAATAGGGTGAAAATAAAATAAAGGGAGATATGGTTAAGATGCAACAAGAATTATTTAGAGGGACTGACAAATGAAGTACTGCAAAATAGCGGGAATCTCCGAGCAAGAACATGAGCGACTGCAGATTGCTAAACAGAAAATAAGGGATTACCTTGATAATATGCAATAGTTTAGAAAGACTGCTGTTAAGCAACTGTTTTTGCTATTAACTTTGGAGCACATAAACATTTAGCCCAACTCGGGTAACAAAAAAATAGAAAGGGCCGTCACCAAGCTTAGGGAACCTATAACAGGGAAGATAACAAGGGAGTCTGTAGGAGTATTAGAAACTTCAGAAATTCTATGAAAGTCTGTGTAAAGCAGAGAAACATGTTAAGCAAGAAAATGTTCAAACGGAAAATGTTTATGGAAGAATTAAATTGCCAAGGTTAGAGGTAGAAGCTGCTCAATTACTAACAGGATAGGAGGAGATGAGATAAAAATGGTGATGTATAACCCATATACAGGAAAGTCCCCAGGAACAGATAGTACTCCTGTGGAAGCTAGGAGGGGAAAACACTAAAGATCTAGAAGGTTTTGTTTAACAGTACTCTAAAAGGAGAAGTACCAACATCCTGGAAGAAAGCAGTGGTAGCTGTAATACCTAAAATGGGTAAAGATCCTTCAGATCCAGCTTCATACCGGCCCATTTCAATACTAAACCATGATTAAAAGTTTTTGTCTACAATGGCTAAAAAAAGGCAAAAGTGATGCCAAAGATTGACAGACATAATCAATGTGGTTTTGTGGAGGGGAGGCAAATATTTGACATTAACAGAACACAGATGATCCACGGGGAAGCAGAATGTAAGAAAGTACCACTGTTTGGCCTTGATGCAGAATAAATTTGACAGAGTAAGCTAGGACTTTATGAGCAGAGCAATGGAATGATTTGCATTCCCTGATAAAATGAGGTTGATTAGGAGGATATATGAGGCATTGAAGGCAAAAATTAAAGTTGGTGGTGTCCTCTCTGATATATGCTTGAGCAGAGGAACCAGGCAGGGGTGCCCTATCTCCCCTTTATTTGCATTACATTTACAATCATTGGCAAAGGAAATAAGGGACTCAGAATTCAAGGATAGAATTGGTATGCTAGAAAAGAAAAGCTATCAACACAGTTAAGGCTCCTAGCACAAGCAGAAAACTAATTCAAAGTCAAAAGGGATGATGATGAAATGGGGGGGGGGGCTCAAGAAACAGGGAGAGACTCAAGAAACAGGGAGGGACTGGGAGTTTGGATGCAGACCTTTAAGGAGAACAATAATCATACAGAATATTATACTCTTAAAGTAGCAGACAGTATTCTAAAGAGCTAAGCCAACACATGAATGGAAAAATTAGACTCTGCCAATAGGGATGACTGCAACTAGGGATACAGACAATAGGCAAGAGGGGTCTGGAATTTACTCGAGAAAACTGGCAAAGGAACCAATGTAATGGGAGAAAATAACTAGACTAGAGAGGGAAAGGTAATAGAATGGGAAGGCACCAAGAATTTACTTGGACTGCAGGTTAGAGATTGTTTTCTCTATCAAAAACAGATAAGAGTATAGGCAAAGACAAAGAAATAGGGGAGTCCTAAATGAAAGACCAGCACTGGTAGTTTTTAGCAGAATATAGAACAGAAGACGACATTAAAAAAGGAATAAGTACAGCATGTAAAATACTATATGCTAACTATAAGAATCAGAAGAGGTCAGAAAGGATTGGAAAAAGATTGGATAAGCAATTCAAAGAAACAATGGGGGGATATATGTATGTCTCCCAAATATGAAACGAAGTCTAGAATACTTAGGATCTTTGCTTGGAAGTGTTTACATAAGTATTTTATACCCCACCTAGACTCCAAAGAATTTTTCCTCAGTTAGACAACAAATGTTGAAGGAGTGATGGGGAAAAAGAGGTGACTAGGAACATATGTTCTGGGAGTGTAATGAGTAGACAGATTCCCTGTATACTGCTCTGTTGGAGATGCTGGGTGAGCAACTTGGAATAACTAGGGAAATTATTTTTGAGCTATGATACAGAATCTGAATCGAAAAGCAATTACTAGAAAATGGAAATCAAAGTCTAAACCAACTTTACTAGAAGTAGCGAATACAGTAACAGAGATAAAACAATTAGAATTGGTATCTTTAGAAATGGTTAGGAGCAAATTACATAGGAAAATATAAGAAGTGTGGAATCAATATATGCAGTGGAGGAGCACGGTTTAAAAGAAAGCAGGATCTGAATGAGCTATGTAATAGGTGACTGACAATGACTGGATATATTATAAGAGATGTATGCCGCTACAGTCGAGTCTGCATGGTTTAGCATGTATGTTTGCAACTGAGATTGTGTCGATATTGTTATATAAATGTTAAGACTGTGTCATACATGATAATTTAATAAAGATGTTTCTTGTTTAAAAGAAATAGCACACAGTCTCATATATTGTGTGTAGATTGTGGAAAAAAACAGTAAATTGGTTCAGGTTTAAATCTGTTTTCCTTTCTCTTTTGACAAAGTCAGGATTAGTAAAAGCAGGTATACTCTTAGGAAATGTCATACAAGGGGATTCTGACAACAAAAAATGTAATTCATAGATTCTTCTGACAGACACAACAGTAAGCAAGAACAAGGTTTTCCAAGCAAGAGCCTGAGTTCTGCTCAAACCACAGGTTTAGACAGTGACAGAGTTAGCTTTTCTAGCACAAAAGTTAGATCCCAAAAAGTACAGACTGAGGGAAGTCTCAATAACCAGGATTTGCAGACTTTTCAAGGAGGATAAAGAGGAAGAGTTTAGACCCTGAAGAATGTTAGAAATGGCAGGCAATTGAACCTTATCAAAATCTCTAGGAACCAAGACCTACAGATACTGGTGCTAAGCAAGATCAACCCTGCCTACTTAGAAGCCTAAAGAGAAGGCTATCCCTTCACCTTTTCAGGCCTTTCTAGTAGGGGGTCTTTGGGCTGCTGTAATGGTATGGGCCATCCTAGAAGATACTGGGTTGCTGCCCATTAACTGCAGAGAAAATGCAGCCAATGAGAAGAGCTAAAGGCCTGTATGAATAAGTTAATGGACCTTTGTGAAGTCTGAAGAAAGGAGTCAAAAACAGCCACAGAAGTGAGAAACAGTTATGTACTGACCATAATTTGGAATCTGTACTATCCAATGTCATTATTCATCATGAATGGGTCCTGGATCTCACCTCGGATCCGAGCTGACAAAGAATGACATATCCTGAGCTGAAGCTCCTCCCCTCCCCATACTTCCTGTTACCCGCAATCCTCAGATCGAGTTTGCTAGATAAATAACCCGGAGGGGATATTGTTCTCTTCTACAAACAGCAGACCAAATCTGCCAACACTCCAAAAATCCCCTGATCATCAGAAGGAGGGGGATGGAAGGTGGAAATGTGATGAATAATGACACTGGAAAGCACAGATTCCAAATTATGGTGAGTACATAACTATCTGATGCTATCAATGTCATTACTGATCACTGATGGGTCAGAGTCCCCAGCTACCCAAAATACTGGGAGGTCTCAAGGAAGGACACGCTGGTGCACAGAAGAACCAAATTAGGTTCTACTCATAGATAACAAATCCAACTTGCAATGTGTTACAAAGGTATGTGGGCTTGACCAGGTGGCAGTCGCACAAATGTCATCTAAGCAAGCCCTGGCCCAGAACACTGAGAACGTAGCCACTGACCGTGTAGAATAAGCTTTAATAGGTCTAGGAAGGTCCCTGTGATTGCCGTCGGTAATGTCAACTATGCGAGAAAGTATCCAACGAGAGATGGATACTTTGGAAATGGCCTATCTCTCCTGGCCTGAGAGAAAGCCACAAAGAGCTGATCCAATTTTTGAAAATACTCAGTCCTCTAAGTAGAAACGTAACTGCCTATGGACATCCAAGCAGTGTAGTTGATACTCCCCTTTGTTAGAGAAGTTGGGAAAAAACACAGGAAGCTGGATATACTGATTTAGCTTAGTTTCCAAAGCCACTTTTGGAATAAAGGAAGGATTGGTTCCAAGGGAAACCTTATCCTTATGAAAAACCATGAAAGGAGGCTTTATACAAAGAGGTTGCAGCTCGGAAACCCTATTGGCAGAGGTAAAGGCCTTACAGAGTCTGAAAGAAAACATGGGACTATCGTCTAAATGGAAGCTGGATATAACAGCCAACTGTAGCTTAATCATCGCAAAACTATCCCCTTGCTGGAATAAAGAAGAGAGGAAGGACAAGATATCTGAAATCAGAGCCAAGAAAGGACCTATGCCCCTGACGAGCCCAAATGGAAAACCTTTTCCATTTTCTGGAATAAACCTTTTTAGTAGAAGGCTTTTGAGAAGTTAAAATAATATCCTTCACAGAGGAAGGCAACTTGGTCTGGCTGACAATCACTGGAACTGCAGGTACCAAGTTGTCAACCTCAGGGACATCAGGTTGGGAGGGGGAAGTCCCCATGGATGGGAAAAGAGATCCTGAACTGGATCCAATATCCAAGGCAGATATTTCAGAAGAGACCAGAGGAGGAAGAACCACATCTGTTGAGGCCAAAAGGGGGCAATGAGGATGAGGTGAGCCTTCAGGCAATGGGCTTTCTGTAGAACCTTTGGGATGAGGGGCGTTGTGGGGATAGGCACACAGGAGACCCGGCAGCCAATCGTAAATCAGAGCATCCCTGGGTAACTCTCCTGGAGGGGGGATCAAGGCAAATAATTTGCTGCATTTTTGGTTGGTTGGAGATGCAAACAGATTGTAGCACGGAAATCCCCATTGATCGAAGATCCAACTTGCAATCAACTGTTTCAGGGACTACTCATGGGGACTCATGATAGACCTTGGTCAGCTCGTCTGCTAGCATGTTGGAATCGGCGGGAATACGCGTTGCAAGATGAAAGTGGCCCGAGGTCATTGCCCATTCCCAAACTGTCATGGCCTCTCTACACACAGCGGGTACGATAGTGTCCTGTTGATGTACCCGACTGCCATGTTGTCTGTCTGAATCGCCACCATCCTAAGAGGAAGCAAGTTCTGGAAGGCTTACAATGTTGTTAGGACCACTCATCCAGAGGACACTGATGTTCAACTTGGTCTCCGAGGGGGACCACGTGCCTTGGACCATCCTTCCCTGGAAATGCCCAACCAACCAGGGAGTCGTCCATGGTCACCGTGGCTTGGGGTTGTGGAAGGTAAAAGGGTTTCCCTAGGAGGGGATCCTCTGTCCAGACCCACCAGCTCAAGTGTTGCTTGCAGAGCCAAGAAATTCAAGTTGATGTGCACATGGGGTGAAGACGTGCTGACCACTGTACTGCCAGGGTCCACTGAAGCATTCGCATGTGATACCTGGCAAAAGGAACCAGCTGAATAACTGCCACCATTGACAGAAGGATGAGATAAGGCAGGGACACTGTCCCGATCCAAGAGGAAAAGAACTTGCTTCCAGATTGTGACTACTCTGCACAGGGAAAGAGCTGCAGTCTTCCAGTCTCTAGCATGGAGGAAGGTGAGGATTTCAGAAGTTTGGCAGTAATGCCCAGATAGTCTGCGACCAGTTAGAGAAGATGCTTTGTTGTAGCCATGAGGAGCCAATTGTTCAGGTACAGGAAGACCTGAAACCCCTGCAGCCGGAGATGGGCTGCAACTACTGCCATACATTTGGTAAACACCCAGGGGGCTGAGGTGAGTCCAAAGGGCAGGGCTCTGAACTGATGATTGGCCCCCAGCTGGAAGCACAGAAATCTCCTGGAGTGCCTGTCTATTTGTGTGTGACAGTACACATCCTTGAGATCTACTGAACACATCCAGTCATCCTTTCGCAGGAGCGAAAGAATGGACCGAACAGTGACCATCCAGAACTTCAACTTCTTGACCAATAAATTCAGTTTGCTGAGGTCCAGAATGAGATGCAGGTCTCCTGTTTTCTTTGGCACTAAAAAGAAGCTAGAGTTAAGTACCGGATCCTTGTTGTTCTGTTGGAACCCACTGGACGGTCCTTTTTTGAAGTAGGCCCTGCACCTCAGAGAGCCAACTCCCTTTGATAAGGTGAGATGTCTGAGGACTTTTGGATTGGAGGGGGGTGATCGAAGGGTATAAAATACACAATGTTTAGCACCCACTGGTCTGAGGTAGTGGCTGCCCAGGCCAGCTGCTGCAAGGAGTTATGACCCCTAACTGCCTCCATTGGAGGGCAGTCGGGCAGACCTTCGGGAGTGCTGTGGGGGGCTTCTATGAGAAGGGTTCTCGGAAGCCCTGGTTCTGTGGACCTCCTCTGCCCCTGGGGCAGCGTCTGCCATTGAATCCCCTTCCCAGGCCGGAAGCGGATTCCTGTGGAGCATCCTGGAAGGAAGACTTTTTCCTGTGAAAACATAGTTTCTTACTACCCCCTCTGAGTATTTACAAAAGGACCATTGGGTAGTAGAAAACTTGATATCTACCACTGACAAGGTCTTGCCCTCCTGCTTACTGTGGGTTAAAGTGTCTTTGACCGTGAGACCAAATAGAGTAGATCCATCGAATGTGGCATTAATAAAGGACACCTTGAAGGTGTCTGCAAACCTGCAAAGGCGAAGCCAGGCATGACGCCTAATGACAATGCCTGTACCTGCTACGTGTGAGGTGGCCTCGACAGTGTTCGAGATCAACCTCATCGAGGCATTAGCTAGGGAAGTGAGTGTGGAAAGCTTTGGAGAAATCAATTTGAGGCTCTCAGAGGGCAAAAACTCTGAAAGGGAAGAGGAAAGTTCTGAGACCAAATCCCTTTGCAGCCATGTAAAGTGTGTCATATAATTTGTAGTCCACAGTCCGAACATAGCTGAGGCTTACACAAGCTTCCCAAACCGGTCAGTCACCCTAGATTCCATGTTAGAGGGATGGACCACAGAGCTATGCTCCGTGAGCTCTTTCTTGGTGGCGGCGGCAACCACAACAGCATCTACCAGAACACCCTTATTCCAGAAGGGTTTGTCCTTGGGGGGGGCTAAAGAACTTAATCTGCCCTCTTGGGGACCAGTTCAACTGTGTCCTGCTCCTTCCACTCCCTGCTGGCAACGAGCTGGATTAACAAGTCCACAGGGGGAGACACCCAGGAAGTAGATGGGACTGCCCCAAATGCCGTCAGGAACATGGATTCTTTGGAGGATGGGGTGGGGAAAGACCAACCACCACCACCTTATTCTTTCAGTATCTCCAGAATGTCACCAAAGGACACCTCCTCGGACAGTAGCCTGGGGGACTTGTCCCCTACCTCGAAGTCCGTGTCTTCCATTAGAGACTCTAGTGGGGAGTCTAGGTACCTCCTCTTGCACAAAACACAGATCAAAAGGTCTGTGTGTGCATTAATCCAGGTACCTTAGACCATCTGTCCTACATAATTCCCCCCACACCACACCCCAAGGCTGATGTGTTCTTAGTGAATGACAGTGGGGGAGGGGGGTAAACGGGCAGCCCTGATATCAGGCTGCACATGTACAGTCTCCAGTAAAGATGCTAACAGCATGAATGAGAAACACAAATTAGGGGAGACATAAGGTCAGATATATACTGTCACATTACGCTTATCACATGCTGAAGGATCTGCATATGGTATCTCGTAAGGAGAACCAGATGAAAAGCCCCAATATTTTGATGCACAAGGCTACCATAACCACTAGGAAAGGCAGAATTTGAACAATTGGCTGAAGTGAGGAAATTGTGCCCAATGAAAGACTAGCTAGTTTAGACACATTTAGGTGGCAACAGATATCTGAGCTTGCAATGGAATCAACTGACTTTGTAGTGTTCAAGGGTATTCCAAAAGACAGAAAAAGTTGCAGTAAGCAGTCCCATTTTAAAACTCAGCAACTCCTTGGTAGGATAGCTTAGAGCCAAGTCTTCCAAATAGGGAAACACACAGATTACCTACAATCTTGGGTGCACTGCCACCATGCATTTGTTAAACACCCTGGGAGGCTATGGTGAGACCAAACAGAAGGGCTGTGAACCATTTAACTGCAGCCACCCAGAAGTGTTGAAATTTGATGAACACACTGTCTATTCTGAGTGATACAGAGAACAGAGTCAACTTCATGCAAACACAGAAGGCCCTACTCTGCTGTGACCATATGGACGTTTTTGCTATATACTAATTTAGGCCACTTAGATCTAACATGGGCCTGAGATCTACATATATTCTTTGGTGCCAAAAAGAATCCTCCTGCTCTGTTGGGATCTCTTATAAGAAGTTTGTAACCTTCTGATGTGATGAGATGGGATGGGATGTCAGAAATGGAACAGGAAATTGGCCTTGAAGATGAAATAAACAAGTAATGTAATTACCATAACATTCCATGTGAGTTGTTCATCTCACCTTCATTCTTACAAATGGGTTTGGAGCCGATCCCTCGGCTCCAAGTCGGCCGCTTTTGGTTAAAAGAAGCACAGGCTAGACAAGCTGCTACGTCGTGGTCTGGGCCTAAACAATGTATGCAGTAGGAGTGGAAATCTTTATGAGGTATTTGTTTCCCACAAGATAAACAGTTATTCACTTTCTCTGACATCGGCTGAGGCAAGAAAGAGTCCCCAATGGGGTACTTAGCTTTTTAGAAGTCTTCGAAGTAGTATTCGGTAGTAGTAATCTCTGGATCTGACCGACCGGCACTTGCGAACAGCTTCTGCTTCGGGCGCCACGCGGCAAGAAAGACTGAGGAAAATGGCGTCGGCTGATGCCTTTATACCCGAAAAACTGCAGCGATGACGTCGGGTGAAGTGCGACACCAGCCGAAGCCAGACCCAGACTTTGGAATCCAGCCGACCGAAGGGCTGCCTGACGACAGGACAACCCATTTGTAAGGACTGCAGATGCATCCTTGAAGGACATCATGAACATTACTCCAGCCGGAGTAAGAAATCCTATACAAAGACCCACCAGACCCCAAATCTCTTACTCATTCTTCGAGAAGCCTGGAGGGGGTAGGCGGGAGGGAATGTAAGAATGAAGGCGAGATGAACAACTCACATGGAACGTTATGGTAAGTACATAACTTCTTTATGTGAAGTTGTTCAATCTCGCTGTTCATTCTTATAAATCAGTAGCGTCCCAAGCACCATTCATCCTGGGTGGCTCACGGGAGTATATTCCAGAGGACAGTGGAACCAAATGAAGCCCTGTCCCTGGAGGCCTTATCCACTTTATAATGCATAATGAAGGTATGTGGCTTTGACCAAGTGGCAGCTGCACATATTGTGTCTAACGGCAGTCTAGCCATGTAAACTGAAGAAGTAGAAACAGCCCTTGTGGAATGCGCCTTCACGTTATGTTCTGATAGTTGATTCACAGAAGAATATGTGAATTTTATACAATCAGTCAACCATTTGGAAAGACTGACTTATCACCGGTAGCCCTTTCCTGGTATCAGAATGAGAGACAAAAAGTTGCTCTGATTTTCTAAATTCTTTGGTTCTATCCAAATAAAATCTGAGCTGTCTGCGAACATCAAGTTTATGCAACATATACTCCAACTTGTTGGAATGGTTACTGAAGAAAGTTGGGAGTTCAACAGTTTGACTTAAATTAGTTTCTGAACATAGCTTTGGAAGGAAGGAAGGGTTAGTCCAGAGAGACACTCTGTCTAGATGAAAAATCAAGTATGGGGGTTTAATAGATAAGGCCTGAAGTTCGGACACCCTACGTGCTGATGTAACGGCCACCAAGAAAATGGTTTTCCAAGGCAGGAATTTTAGTTGGCAGGAAGATGCAGGCTCAAATGGAGGAAGAATTAATCCTAAATGGAACAAAGTTTAGGCTACAGGGAGTGAAAGGTTGTCTAACTGGTGGTCTGAGATGTACGGTTCCTTTTAAGAAGGCTCTACATAACCTGTGAGACATAAGATTAGAACCTTCCAATCCGAGGTGAAAATTTGCAATTGCAGCCAATTGAACACATATGGTAGCTGCCGCAGCACCTTCATTAAAGAGATTAGTCAAGAACTCTAATATACTAGCAACTGGAGCGACATACGGATCAATACCATTCTGAGAAGCCCAAAAAGCAAACCGCTTCCACTAACTGGCATATAACTTTCTGATTGAAGCTTTGTGAGAGGACACAAGGATATGCTGCACCTCTGAGGAAAGATTGTGGGACCTGGCTATGTTGGAAATCGGAGCAGCCAAGCTGTCAGTTTGAGGGAGTAAAGTGAAGGATGAAGAGCCCCTGACAAATGTGTCAGCAGATCTGGAACTGGGTCTAGAATCCAAGGCTCCTCTAGTTGGTAGAGTCGAAGGAAGGTGAATCAAATCTGTCGAGGCCAATAAGGGGCTATCAGAATTACAGTCCCTCCCCAAGGCTTTTGCTTTCTGCAGAAATTTTGGAATCAGGGGAATGGGTGGAAAAGCATATAGGAGTCCCAGGGGCCAAACGTGGACGAGAGAATCCCTTAGGTTTTCCCCTGGTAGGGGATTCAGGGCAAAGTAGCTTCTGCATTTGGCATTCATGGGGGATGCAAACAGGTCGCAGCAAGGCTGGCCCCATCTGCGGAAAATCGTGTCCATTACGTCGTCTTTGAGGGACCACTCATGCGGCATCAGAATGGCTCTGCTTAGTTTGTCCGCGATCACGTTGGATTTCCCCGGAATGTGCGTTGCTATCAGAAAGCGCCTGGTAGATACAGCCCAAAGCGCCTGGTGGATACAGCCCACTGCCAGACTCTTAAGGCCTCTTGACACAGGGGATAAGACTTGGTTCCCCCTTGCTTGTTAATATACCAGACTACTGACATGTGGTCGGTCTGAATTGCAATCGTTCCCAGAGGAAGAGAGTCTTGGAAGTACTGCAACGCCAAAAGTACTGCTCTCATCTCCAGGGCACTGATATGCAATTGTGACTCAGTCTCTGACCACGTGTCTTGGGCTGTTCTTCCCTGAACCCCCCCCCCCCCTATCAGAGAAGCATCTGTGGTCACCGTGGCTGATGGCGGGGGAAGAACAAATGGGCAACCTACTGTTACATGGTGGCTGGTCAACTACCATTGTAGATCCTTTTTGCATGAATCTGTAATGATTATCAAAAATGACATTGGAAGTTGTTGGTAAGACCACTGGGTGAAGAGTAACCACTGAAGTATTCTCATGTGCATACGCCCTAAAGGAACTGCTATGAGAGTTGCTGCCATAGTACCTAGCAGTTTTAAAACTTGAGAAGCTGGTACTTTGGCAACAGGCATCAGACATTCTGGCACACAACAAAGTGTGACTATTCTTTCCAGGGGCAGTTTTACCATGGCGGTGGTGGTGTCTAAATCTGCTCCAATAAAGGAAATACGCTGCAATAGTGACAACACAGACTTGTCGAAATTTAAAGTAATTCCTAACTGGGAACACAGACTTAGAGTGAGGTCCATGGATTGAACTAGTTGATGCCTGGTGGTGGTGGTGAGGAGCCAGTCATCCATGTACCGAAACACTCGGAATACTAGATGCCTCAGGTGAGCCGTAACCACTGCCATGCATTTGATAAACACTCTGGGGGCTGTTGTGAGACCAAAGGGCAGTGCTTGGAACTGATAATGACTGACTCAGCCGGAAACGCAGGTGATCTCTGGATGGTCTGGCCATTTTGATATGACAGTACGCATCTGTGAAAATTGGGGGAAGATGGGCAAAGGCTGCCAGCCTAGTCAAATAGAATTTGATACATAATTCTATCATTTGTATATATAAATGTAAATTACAGGCTTGTGTTCTTAAATGAAAGTGGCTGGCTGAACACATTCTTTCTATTGTTTTAACTTAAAGAATAATTGCTAGAGTGTACATGTGAAATGTCTTTTATTGTTGTAGTTTCCTGAGCAGGTGTTAGCTTGATAAATAATGCAGTTTGTTTGCCTGGGAACTTCAGACTAAGTGTCAAAATGATGTAAGTGTCAAAATGATGTAATCTGGGAGGGCCTAGCAAAGATGTTTGTTAGTGAGTTTAAAAAAGTACAGTTGTGTACACTTACCATAAATGCAGATGTTTGAGTGTATTCACTATTGCAGTCTTTACATTTGGGTTATCTGCTTGCAGGTAGTCCTCAGTCAGCCTGATTATCAAAGTCAGTTGCTGTCTCATCTTCCTTGACGTCAGGTAGTCAGGGGTATAAAGCATGCAGCAGATGCCATTACATCAGTTTTTCTTGCCCAAGATGTCAGGTGCCCCCATAATGGGAAGCAATTAAATATAAGGTTACACTTCCAACAAAAAGCAAATACACCAGAAAGCTTAGAAGTCAGGGGGCTGGAGGGAGGGTAACCAGGACTTCAACAGTGAATACACTAACATCTACATTTATGGTAAGTGTACACAACTGTACTATATTCTTCGTGTTTCACTGTTGCAGTCATTACATTTGGGCAGATTCCCAAAGCTAAGGAAGGGAGGAGGCAGTTATTGAACATTAGGACTAGCTATTAGGCCCTGCAAGACTGCAGTGGCAAAACCAGCTCTGGATTTAGAAAAGAATGGCAAGTGGTAATGCTTGGCAAAGGTATGTACAGAACTCCAGGTAGCAGCTTCTAGGATGTCCCTGGTAGGAACACCTCTGAGAAAGGCTGTAGAAGTTAGATGCAGCTCTGGTGCAATGGGGTCTTATCCACTGTGGGGTAGGTTTTCCATAGTGCTTATAGCAGAAAAGAATGCAAAGACCTATCCACTTAGAAATGGTTTGCTTTGAAATGACCTTCCCCTCTGCCCATGCAGCAAAGGCAACTAGCAGTTGTTCAGATTTCCTGAGAGGCTTGGTCCTGTCCAAGTAAAATCTAAGTTGTCTGTGCACGTCCAAGGAGTGCAGTATTCGTTCCCCTTTGTTCTGTGGATTAGAAAAGAAGGTTGGCAAATGAATGGACTGATTAAGGGCCATACTGGATACCACCTTGGGAATAAGGATTGGTACTGAGGGGACACCCTGTCTACATGAAAGATGATGAAAGGCTCCACTGCCATGAGGGCCTGTAATTCAGACACTCTTCTTGCTGAAGTGATGGCTAGAAGGAAGGCTGTTTTCCAAGAAAGAAATTTCAACTCCGCAGTTGCAGCTGGCTCAAACGTAGGTAGAGTGAGTTTTCCAATACAAAGTTAAGGTCCCAGGCAGGAGTAGGAGCTCTCCTGGGTGGTCTTAAAATTTTGGCCCCTCTGAGGAATTGTTTCAGTAGGGGGTGAGAGAAGAGGGGTGGCTCAGTATTATAATGTGCTGAAATAGCTGAGGCATGAATTTTAATGGAAGAGTAGGAAAGGCCCTTGTGAAGTATCTCAAGTATTGAAAAATATGTGGTAAACTGGGCACTATTGTGCCCATCCCCAGAGTCTGGCTCCAGGAACAGAATCTTTTCCACTTTTTTAGCATAGGATTTTCTAGTACTAGGCCTCCTTGCCTCCAGGATGACATCCGGCATTTGTTTGTTGAGGGATGGTGTAGGAGGTGTAGCCAGGCTGCCGGGATCAGGGTTTGAAGCTGGGGATACAGAACCTGGCCCTCCTGCTGGGACAGTAGGGAAGGAGTCTGAGGGAGGTTCCATGGTTCCAGTAGTGACATACTGCGCAAGAGGGGGTTACCAGTGGTGGCATGGCCAGTTTGGCGCAATGAGTATTGTCCTTGGTTTGTCCAGTTTGATCTTTAGTAAAATTTTCGAGAGGAGAGGCACAGGGGGAAAGGCATAAACGGAGAGGCTTTCCCAGGTGAAGGACAGGGCATCCACTTTCCAAGATTGTCTGTGGGCAGTCCTTGTGCAGAATTTGTCCAATTGGTAATTCTGAGGGGAGGCAAACAGGTCCATCTCTGGCTCCCCCATTTGTTTCCCAGCATGTTGAATATCTTTGGCTCCAGTTTCCACTCGTGTGTGTCCATGAGATTTCTGCTTAGGTCGTCTGCCAGTGTATTTAGCTTGCTTGGCAGGAATTGAGCTTGTAGGTGCACTTGGTAGCTCAAGGCTGTGTTCCACAGACCCATGGCTAGTCTGCAGAGGGAGTATGAGCGAGTTCCCCCTGCTTGTTTATGTACCACATAACAGTGGTGTTGTCCATCTTTACCAATAATTGTCCTGGAAGAATGTGGTCCTTGAAGGCTGTCAGAGAATTCTGTACAGCTAACATTTCTTTTTGATTGATATGCAGATGCATTTGACTCTGGTTCCATTTGCCCTGAATGCACTGCCCTGCCAAGTGAGCCACCCATGCAGTCTGATGGGTCTGTTGTTAGGGTTTGGGCGGCAGGGGGTAGAGTGAATGGCAGTCACTTCTTGTGGTGGCAGGCCTCTGCCCACCAAAGGAACTCTGTCTTTATACAAGGAATGATGGGGATCACTGATTCCAGGTCCTGAGAATCTTGACACCATAGGCTTTTTAGATACCATTGTAGTTTTCTCATATGGAGTCTTGCATCTGGAATTAGTAGAATGCAAGAGGCCATGAACCCCAGGGCTTGCAGTATTTTCCTTGCAGATAGCTGGGTCTTTGCGGCCAGTAGTCTGAAGTAGGCTGTCAAATAAATTTGTTTCTCTGGCGTGAGGCAGGCCATCTAGGAAGTTGTATTCAAGCTTGTTCCCAGGAATACAATTTTTTGGCAGGGTACTAGATGAGACTTCTTTTCATTTATGGTGTACCCCAGTGAGGTTAGCAGTTTCTTTACAAATGCCAGATGATTTAATAGTATGTCCTGGCTTTCTGCCTGAATTAGACAATCGTCCAGGTATGGGTATATTTGAATATTTCTTTGCCTGCAGAATGCAATGACTGGAGCTAGGCACTTTGTGAATACCCTGGGCACAGTAGATAAGCCAAAGGGCAGTGCAGAGAACTGACAGTGCATGTAGCCTGCTCTGAAGCATAGGTATTTTCTGCAGGATTCCCTTATTGGGATGTGCAGGTAAGCTTCCTTTAAATCCAGTGTTGCCAACCAGGCATTTTTGCCTAGCATGGGAAGCAGCTGATGAAGAGTTAGCATTTTGAATTTTGGGATTACCAAAAAGGTGTTTAGGATAGACAAGTCCAGGATAGGATGCCAGGTATTGCCTTTTCTAGATACCAGGAAAAGTCTTGAGCAAAAACTTTGTCCCCATTCCTCTTCTGGGACAGGCTGAATAGCCCTGATACTTAGAAGACTGAGAACCTGCTGTTGAGCCTCTGCCCACTGATTTGGGGGTAGGTCTGGCCAACCGTTTGGGGTTGGTATAAGGAGTGGAAGTGGAATCTGTACCCTTGGAAAACTATGTTGTCTTGGGTAATGAGTTCCTAGTTTTTTGCATGCCGGGCGATCTTTCCCCCTGAAGGAACAGTCAGTTGAGCAGGGCTTGGAAGGTTTAAGGTTAAGTCATTGTGACAGTTTACTATAAGGGGGTGCCTTCCCACTTCCAGCTTTGGAAGAGGGAGCCCTCCACTGCTTAGGCCCGTGAGTACCTTGAGAGTGAAGTCTGGGTGGTCTGCTCGTCCTGGTTTTGGACTGAAGGCCTGGAAGAGACAGGAAAGGACCAATTCTTAGAAGGCCAGTGCCTACTAAATCAGGGAGGCTGTACTTGCAGGAAATCTTTAATAGTTTGCATAGATTTAGCTTTTTCCTCCATCTTTTTAAGTACTTCTGCTTTGTTGCCAAACAGGCGGTCTTGGTTTAAGGGAGCATCAAATAATTTAGCTTTAACATGATCTGGTAAAGTTTGTCCCTTAAGCCAAGCATGCCTTCTAAGTACAGACCCAGTGACAGCATCCCTGCAAGATGCCACTAAGGAATCAAAACCACACTGCAAAGTATGTTTACCAACTTGTTCAGCAGAATGCATTAAATCCTGTAATTCTTTACTTTCAGCACAATCCGGAATCAACATAATTTTCTGTTTAAGTAATCCAATAATATGCTGCTGATACTTTAACATACGAAATTGGCAGTTTAAGGTCCTAATGGCCAAAGTAGCAGAAGTGTATACCTTCTTACCCAATCTGTCCAGTGCCCTGGAATCTCTATCAGAGGGGGTAGGGTTTTTGGCAGTAGTACCCTTAATGCCTTTGGGTCCCTGTGAAATGGTCTCTGGATCTGCAGTAGGATTCTTAAAGAGGAACTTGTGAGAGTCAGGTACTCTGTAATACCGGTCAGGTTTCCTGGGAGTGGGAGGTAAAGTGTCTGGGGTCAGGCTAGATTCCATGAAGGCATCATCTACAATGTCCAGTACAGGAGGGATAGCTAAAGAGTAAGAATTCCCTAAGCCTCTTTTTAGAGTCAGAGTAATCCTGGCTTTCCCGGTGGAAATGCTCCCTAAGGGTATGCAAGGTTTCACCAAAAGAGAAATCTTCTGGAGGGGAAGCAGAGGGAATGGAGTCCTCTGCATCAAAATCCTCATAGGTAGATAAGGGCAAATCCTGGTCATCAGAAGAAACAGAAAATTCAGAATCCTGATCGGAAGAATCAGAAAGAAAATCAGTTCTAAGTCTCTTAGAGGGAGAAGGGTGGCTTCCTCTGATTAGAGTAATAAGGTCTTCAGCCATTCTTTTTAGGCATAAGGGCCTGACCATGCAGTCTGGGCATCGGTTTTCTAGGCGTGGATCGAGTTTTAGGCCTTGAAGAAGAAGATGGCATCAGTTTGATATGCAAGGTCAGTAGGCCTGAATGCACCCTCAGAAGCCGGTGCCTGCACAGCGGGACTCATCCAAGGCAGAGACATCCGCAGGTTCCATAGTCGAAGAAGCATCTCGCGGCATACTGGACTCAGAATGGGTCTAAGTAGAGGCCTGCAAATTTGAAGTAGCGCATATCAGGGGCTGCAAAAGCGCCTCACTGAGTACCGATGAACTGGCGACTAGCTTAACGGAAGCATCGTCGGCAGCGTTGGACCTATGCGGTCTATCTCTTTTTCTTTAAATTTTTTCGGAATGTCGGTAGTTGGATGGCTTACCGAAGCCATTTCTGGATAATTGAACCGAGTACCAAAACAGATGTGAAAATGAACAGACGACGAATAGTTCGAGGATTGAATAAGGCACAAAACCGAAAGCGTGGGATGTCGTGGTCTGGGCCTAAGCAAGGAATGCAGTACGAATGAAAATCTTTATGCGGTATTTGTTTTTCACAAGAAATACAATTGTTAACTTTTACGGACATCGGTTTAGAGCAATAAAAAGGATCCCCAACAGGGTATTTAGCTTTTTCGAAGACTTCGGATCTGAAACTCAAAAACGAAAATTTCAGGAGTCGGCCGACCGGCACTTGCAAACTGCTTCTGCTTCGGGCACCACACGGCAAGAAAGACTGATGTAATGGCGTCGGCTGCATGCTTTATACCCCTGACTACCTGACGTCATGGAAGATGAAACAGCAACCGACGCAGGACCCAAGACTTTGATAAGCAGGCCGGCTGAGGGCTACCTGTAAGCAGATAACCCAAATGTAATGACTGCAACAGTGAAACACGAAAAACATTTATTGTTCAGAGAGAGACTGAGCATTTTGATCTGGATATCCCACTTATCAGCATTCTGCCTGTTGTCTTATGTAAGTAGTGTCTTAGAAGCATGTTTTCTTGTAGTAATAGCTAGGAACATAGAAGAAAGTTAGACAAGTGTTTTTCTGTTATATCAGAACTTTCCTACTGTATTGTTTTAAGCTTCTGTGTGATCTCTGAACTCTTAAATATCACTATGGTGTAGTAGTATTGTCTTGTGTTTTTATTTATTTATTATTAAATATTTTTAAAAACCTTTACCTGTGGCTGGTTTGTGTAGAGATAAGTAAGCTCTAGAGTACATTGCATATTTACAGAGTTTA
The DNA here is from genome assembly GCF_019279795.1 of Protopterus annectens. NCBI lineage: Eukaryota > Metazoa > Chordata > Ceratodontiformes > Protopteridae > Protopterus > Protopterus annectens. The sequence continues at coordinate 1,144,807,918 of NC_056746.1, forward strand.
TTGTAATAAGCCACTCTAATAAGCCTTAGACTGAATAGTCACATTACCAATTGGATAATAATATTGCACAGTAATACGTGGACACCCTTTTAAGGGCCTTTGGATAACTGATAAGTATTAGCTGGTGGTGGCAGAAATTACTACTGTACAGTCTGGGTAAAGGGGCACAGCTGGAGAATCTGTGTCAGCCTTTTCCAGGAGTGTCTGTGAAGTTGTATAAATACTTAACTCAAAGTGTGTGTGTGTGTGTGTGATGTGTCAGCTACCTGGGCAGGGACATGAAGCACTGGTGGGACACAGAAGGTACTGGGGGCTAGCTTGCCAGCTAGGCTGAGATCTGGACCCTATAGCTGTGCCAGTGGGGAGTCTTACTGTGGTCCTGGAGAGCAAGGGAGCAACCAGCCCCAGACTGATTGTGATCTCTGTGTGCACTTAAGGGAAATTGTACTTTACTGTGTTTATTTGTTATACTTTCCTCTTATATGAGACGCCCTCCCTGGTGTTAGTTGTGAGGATTGAGGCTCCTTGATTGCTGGGCCAGGGCACGGTCATCACAGCATCCTTGAGATCTATAGAGCACATCTAATCACCCGTTCCTAGAAACGGAAGAATCGATTGAAGCGTGACCATCCAGAACTTATGTTTCTTTACAAAGGTGTTGAGTTTGCTGACGTGCAGGATGGGCCTCCATTCCCCTGTCTTCTTTGGAACTAAAAAGAATCTTGAGTAGGTTCCGGATCTTATCTGGTCTGTTGGGACTGGCTGGATGACACTTTTTTTCTAGCAACCCTTGAATCTCTATGGTTGCTTGATCCCTGAGACTGGGTGGAACACCTGGGATTTTCTTTCGTAAGGATGGTGGGTCTGTGAAAGAAATGACATATCCTATGGAAATAATGCGTTGTACCCAAGAGTCTTTTGTAATTTTTAGCCAGGCATCTGGATACAAAGACAAGTGACCCCCCAACCGCCTCCAGAGTAGGACAGTCAGGCCTCCTTTCAGGAGCACAGATAGGGCTTGCCAAAGAACTGATCTCTGTCACCCTGGTTTTGTGGACCCCCTCTGCCACCTGGGCGGAGTCTTCCATTATTGCCCCCTCCTCTGCCTCCTGGAGGGACGGTCACTGCGTGTGTTCTGAAAGGCTCCTTGGGACTTACGGAACCACATTTTTCCTCCCGTGGGGTAAAGGTCTAGTAGGGGTGGAAAAACAGACTCCTACAGAAGAAAGAGTCTTTCTATCTTGTTCACACCTAGTGAGGGTCTCCTTGACTTTAGGCCTGAAAAGGGACAAGCCATCAAATGGGGTATTAACAAAGGAAGACTTGAAGGCTTCCACAAAGGAGCATAAGCGCATCCAGGAATGTCTCCTAAGAGCTATTCCTGAACCCACTGCCCAGCATGTACCATCAGCTGCATATAAGATGAGACGCATGGATGAGTTAACTATAGAGTTAAGGGTATTTTGCTGGGATGTCAGGAACACCCTCAGCTGCAGTACTCTGTAGAGTATCTCCAAGCTTTTTAAGGAGATCTCTCTGAAGACTGGTAAAGTGTGTCAAATAGTTGAGCCATCACATAGCAAAAGTCACTGAACTAAAAATGCGTTTCCCATACCTGTCTATAATCCTGGAATCTCTATTAGGAGGATGGACAGTAGAAGAGGTTTCACACATCTCTTTCTTGGTGGCCGCCGCCACCACCATGGCATCAGCCGGCACTCCAGTAGTAAGAAACAACTTGTCCTGTGGCGATGTAATAACCTTGTTGGACCTCCGAGGGACAGGTTCCACAGTATCAGGAGACTCCCACGCCCTTCGAACAACTAAATCCATCCATTCATTGAAGGGTGGAGTCACCCAGGAGGTGGAGGGTTGAGACCAAACAGCCTTCAGAAGCACCGACACATTATCAGTAGGGTTAATGGACTACCAGCCACCCCTCTGTCTTAGGATCTCTAGGATATCAGCAAGAGAGATATCCTCCAAGGGGGACCGTGGGGACCCTTTTGATTCCTCCAAGTCAGTGTCTGATGTGACAGACTCCTGCGGGGAGTCTAAATGCCTCCTCTTGCAAAGCTTCTTCCTGGGAACCTCATCAGCGGGAGCTTCTGGTGAGGTCTCAGTAGAACATGGGCCACCCAATGGGGCTACCTGAGGCTCTGGGTCTCGACGCTTTAAGGGGACCTGTGATGCAGACGTAGAACACGGCACTTTCGGGGATGAGGAAGTAGGCCCTGATGAAGTGGTTGTCTTTGAAGACATAACTCTCCTCAATGCATCAAAGGCACCACTGGTCCGATGCGAAGAGGCAGCCGGTTCCGAAGAACATGGCAACCTCCCTGGCACCAAAACAGTGGGCTCCGAACCAGAGGAAGGAGCCGAGCTCATATGTGCCGAAGCTCCTAGAGGTAAGGTCAGAACAGACATCGGTTCGACCCCCCCCCCCCCCCCGGAGCCGACCTGAGAGTGTCAGCTCCCAGACTCCACAAAAGGCATCAAAGTTGTCTGAGTTGACTGAGCCGATGGCACTGGAATAGGCCTCTGCTCCGTGGGTTCCACAATCATCAGTTCTACCCCCTCCGGCTCAGATGGCCCTGCTCGGCTCGGAGGAGGAGCAGACACAGTAGGCAAAGATGCCTTCGGCTCTGAAACCGGTTGGGTCAGAGCCGACAGCAAATTTGGTGAATGCCGGGTTCTGGAGGAGCCTCTGCACTACTCGGTCCACATCCACATCGGAGAAGCTCCTCTAAGAATGAGTTGAAGGGATCGATGAAGCCACCGATTTTAAGACTGGTGATTTCAAAACTTCGGCGACCAGTTCCAATACTGGGGACCGGCTCCAAAAAACTTGCTCGGTGTTCAGTTCTGAGGACTGTGGAACCAGCGACTGCACCTTCTCAGCCAATTTCGGAGCAGAAGACTTTGGATCCGAAGAAGCTTTCAAAGACTTGGATCCCTTGAAGATTTGGAAGTCTGGTCAACCTTATCAAGAGATTCCTGAAATTAGGATTTCAACAAACCTCTACCCACTACTTTTCTCCTGCGTTCTAACAAGACCCTGCTGCTGAACGAATGACAAATGGAACAGTTCTCCTGAAGATGGACTGCACCCAAACAGTATAGACAACTTGCATATAAATCAGTAATGGACATTTTTTGTCTGCACTTAGGGCATTTCTTGAACCCTGACTTTTGTCGCTCCTTTTTCCTTTGAACAGCCATAGTGCAAAGAAAGAATTATATATCTATATAACTGCCTAGACAAGCCAACACACTGGTTAGGCTAATATCACACTCTAAGATAAACAGTAAAACACTTAAACAGCTATAACTGCCTAGAGGAACATACACTAGCTAGGATAAGCAGTTAATTCAAAAGCTATAACAGTAAAGATTCAGCTACAAAGAACAATATTCTCAGGCTAAAAGCATTACAGTTATGAGTTAAGAACACTCTAAAACGGGTTAGGGACTAACTAAAATGCGGTCAATGAAAGGCCTAAGAGCAGCTGCTCTAAAAACGAATATATTTCATCAGAAATAATTAAAGAAAGTGACTAAATACTAGTCTAAGACAAACTAGAACCAAAAAAACACACTTTCTTATAGATAAATATAATAAATTTTGAAATAATGGCCCGAGCTCCACTCGAACTCCGATCTGTTGCAGCGGCAAACTAGATCTGGGGTGAGGCAGAGAGCATCATGGGATAGGGACTTGGCCTCGAGCTACTTGAAAACCTCAAGCTTGTGAAAGCGGCCGAATTGGAGCTGCGGGATCGGCACCGAACCCATTTGTAAGAATGAACGGCGAGACTGAACAACTTCACATTGGATTTTGTAGACTTTAGCCATTTGGTCTTAAGTATGATGTCCCGTCAGACATGGAGATGAATGACCTGACCCAAACCGGATGTCAGAGGGCACAGTCAGCCAATTCCTCAGACACTTTGTGGTTGGCAAAGAAGGGCTATGGAATCCCTGGCTCTGCAGACCAGTCGTACCTCAAGGACTGCATCAGTTTGAGAAACCCCTGCACCTGTAGAACAGAACCTTACATCCTGAGTACTCTTCTGCTTCCTGGAAAAGACCCTTTGAGTGAAGAACCTAATACCCACACCAGGTAAACATCAGGCCCTCAAATAAGTATTTAGGAACCGATGGGCCCTTGAGCATAACAGTGAAGTCTCAAGCCATTACCTTTGGAGAGACAAAGTATAAAATGCTGCAACTTATGATCTACTTCTGCTTGTTTTCTAAAAATCAGAAGACAGATGAAAAGGACTACTGACAAAATGCTCTAGGAGAGATATTGCAAGGGTTAGAAAGTCTCAAAAGTATCTCAAAGATATGAAAGATAAAGACCTAAAAATAAGTTAATTATCTTAATTCAGAGCTTACCCTAAAGCAAAAGTACAAGGAAAATCTACACTTGGTAAAATCGTGAAAATACAATAAAATATGCAAAACCAGCTGTCGAGTCTGTAACACGTACATAACCAAAAAAAAAATAAACCTGTCAGACCCATAAGCCAACAAAAACGTATCAGGAAAGGAAGGGAGGAAGTCTGTCCAAATGTGATCTTATATGTAAACGTTTACTGTTAACTAAATTCTGTACTGTGTTTATCACAAAACCACTGTTAAAGACATTTTACAAATTTACTGGATAACACCAAGCAATTTACCTTCAACTGACTGAAAAAATGGCTTGAAAGATCGACAAAAGTTATACACCACTGCCAAATAGGCACATAATTCATCTTACTTAAAAAATTGCAAATTTCATCCAGGCGGCATTGTCAGATGCACTGGGTAGAGATATTTCTTAAAAATGTTACTGTAGTACCTGCAGATCAAATGTACAATGGCAGCACCATCCAAAAAATTGTCTTACTTGTTATAACAGTGGGTAGTACAGCAAAACTAGTCATCTGGAAAAAGGCTCATTTTAGTAAAAGGCACAGTAATAGATTGCACAGTGGGAGACTGTTTTATGTATGTAATATCCAGATGATCGTTGTATGTACATGGTATACCAGAATCTTTACATTTCTTCTCCTTTTAAGAGCTGCTCTGCTTTACAGAAAAATACTCATTACAGCAGTGCAGAGGGCTCATTATACACGGAGGTTTTCAGTTCATAAATCCTTCTTGTCAAAATAGGCTTAAAGCAAAGGAAATGTCAACTTTTCAGTCATGCAATTCAATTTCCAAACAAGAAAATGTTTGAACGTTTTACCTGAAGGTTGAATGTCTTAAAATGAAGGGCCTCCTTCATGATCAGTTTCAATTTAAAACAATAATACATGCACCTTTACTGTAGACTAGACCAAAGCAAGAAAGCAGACAAAAGCAGAACACAGTACAGAAACTGAGGAAATAAATCTGAATAGTGCATCAACAGCTATGATGTCATGTAATGATTTTCCTGTGAGACAGGTTTCTGCTCTTAGAAAGGATGACACCTCCTGTAGCAAAGATAACAGGATTTACCTTAAGATCTTCTGTGGGCTCCCTACTGTAATTCTGAGACTCAACTGTGAGCCCCAAACTACAGGAGAACAGCAAATGTCTAACATGCCTGTTCTCCTTCAAAGTCTTTTGCAGGGGGCCAAGCACTCTTGCACCCCCAATTTTATATACACAAACACATATCTCCATAATTTTTCTTTAGCCAGATGAAAATGCCTTGGCGAAAAAGGGATAATTCTGAGAAACATCAAACTTTGACTATGTAAGTCAACATTTTCAGTTATTCAATCAACATTTCTGGGACACTCAATGAGCCTAAGAATATCAAAATGATTACCTGTTTTGTGCTGCTATCTTGAGAAATCCAAGTTTGGGATACAGCACATCTTCCTGAATCAGAAGACTACTGAAGAGAGAGACAGGATGGGTAAGAGATGCTTGTGAGGAGGGGAGAAGCTAGGTGGGGGAGAATGGGAGTGAGAAGTCAGTCAGTTCAGTCCCCCACTCGGGGGATGTCAGCTGATGATAGGATGGATGCTTTATAACTAGAAATTATGGCCTCCAGCAAATGGCTCTCATCCCACACATGAATAATGATCTACCTGAATGTGGTAGGGTTGATGGCAGAGAATATGATCTCATTAGGAATGTGAAGTCATAAAACAGGAAAATGACATGCTTATACGTTTTACTTAATTGCTAAAAATGTACATTGTGAAAATGATGGCACAGACATGCCTTCTATCTGGTTCCAGTTTATTTGAACGAGAATACTGTAATTTATAGAAACAAGTTGTCAACTTTTAAATTTTGCACAGCCAAAACAAAGAATGCTAAAATGCGGATGTCCTGTTTTAAGCAAAATGTAGAGTAAGCCAAAGCAATAAGTAGAAATAATAAAGTGTTGCTTTCTTTCTGGGCTTCCAATTCTCAACATAGTGGCCCTCAAAACAGGTTTCTGATACAGGAAGCCAATATTTCATAATGCAAAGTTGTTACGAAAAAAAAATTATATATATATATATATATATATATATATATATATATATATATATATATATATATACACACACACACACACACACACACACACACACCTATATAGCTATCTATATATCTATATCTATAGCTATTCTGTGAGTAAACAAATGCAAAGCAACTTTTTTTTTAGTAGGGGGAGAATAACTCCCACCTCTCAAACACTGTTAATATTTTCCCAAAACAAGAGCCCACCCCTCCTCCCTGAATCACAACTGTTTAATCATGAGTATTTTTGTTTTCACACTTCATGCTGATCACTTATTAATAAAATAAGTAAATGGTTTCCTAGTAAAGTATACTGCAATTTAAATGAATAAAACTAAAACACGTTTCTGCAAGGGAGATCACTGCCCTAATTAGTTTCACTCAGATATAACTAAATATGACTGGATCAGGATACTTTAATCCCAAACAGTTCTGGAAATCAGGTGCATGCTGAGGTCTTGTTTGGGAGAATCCATGCATGTCTCAATTCTGAACACACTTATTTATGTCAATATCTAAAGTAGCTTATGGAGGTTTAGTCATAAAAACACATGAGGAGCTGCTTAACTGCAAACACAGAAGCTGCACCAATGAAAATCAAATTAAAAACCATGATCTAATTTTAATGGCTATCATGGAATTATTGGTGCACACATTAAAAAAAGTTAGAAACTGTACTTTACCTTCAGAAGTGTGGTCCTGGTTGGATTGAGTCGTGCATTGCATTCCACCTTAAAACATTTAAAGGACAATGGTAAGTTACAATAATGTCTATCCTCCAAACTAAAAAACTAGCACTTGTTAGTCATGCAAAAGAACATGAAGGACTTAACACGTTTGTTTAAAACGTGTCACAAACAGCCCGGACGTTTCCTGAAGTGTTTACTGTGCTGACCAGAAATGTAATACCGTCTAGCAAGTAAACTGCAGCCTACCCAAGTAAAATAAAATAGTTCTGTAGAGAGAATTCATATAATTTTCTTTAAGAAAGTGGCACAAAGAAAAGTACAAAATGTGGCAAAGCCAAAGTGCAAAAACAATTTATTAAACGTACAAAAATAAACAGTGACAGTTTAATTGTTTTTATTTACTTTATTTTAGTTTTCTTATTGGGGGTAGTACATTTTTTCTCTGCCCCATGCCAACAAGCCATCAACATCCTGCTGACCATGACTACGCAATTCTCCATCACAACAGTGATAACTGGGCAGTGGCCGAAATCATTCAGAAAACCAAGAGGGAGGTCCTGGTGGCTGACGTGCACCACTCAATATTGTAATACCTTATTTTGTGAGTCTGCATATTCCTGTACACATTAGTGAAAGTTACCACTTGGATACAACTTGACAGAGTTAAGTGGACATTCATGAGCTATATTGCGGTCCATGCACTTCTCTCTAGTAGGTGCCAATACAGCAGTAGGCTAGACTATTTCCTTCCCTCAAGACAGGTGACTCAATAGCTACTCACGCCTAACCTTCTCAGCTCCTTAACTCCTTGGCTTGCTAGTTGCTACCAGTCATGTGGATTACAGTCACAGTTCTATACTCCTTTATGATAAAAAGTGCATTTTACAGGGATAAGCTTTGAACAGACAGATCCCTTCATCAGTTCAAATCCAAGAACATCTTAAACCACTCAAATTACTGCCTGCCCAAGGATCCATAGTACAATTTAACATTCTTCAGTCTATTCTTATTTAAAGGATTATCTAGAGTATACAGGAAAACTACAGCAAAGCCCAAATTCAAAGACAATGGTGCATCTATCACTTTGGGGCAAGTACTACTATTTGAAGAGGCAAATTTCCTTTCTGAAAAGTGTATGGTTCTGTGCATTTGCTGTGAATTAAAGGGGACTGAAGGTGAAAAAATTTATTAAATCGTTTGTTTTAATGTGTTTAGTGGTATGAAAAATCTGGGAAAATGGGACATGGGTTCAAATACAGATTAGAAAGAGCTACATAAAAGATCAGCTTGCCAAACGTTACTCTGTGTGCATGGAAACTGCAGAGTGGCATCACATTTCAACATAAATATTTAAAAGAACAGTTACGTATATGTGGGACTAATAGCTTTTTATTAAAATGGCTAGTTTGTCAATATTAACATGGAATGTAAATGGCCTTGCACATGTACAGACAAAAAACAAAGTGTGGGGTGTATGCAGCAATGTTACAGATGACACATTTGAATAAAAATGAGCATATCACTTTGACGAAGAGCATTTCAAGACAGACATTCAGCAGAATATGCAGGACAAAGAATAAGGTTCCAATAGTGATGTGGGGGCGTCAATGGCACAGCTGTATCAGTAAGGGGATATTAGCAGGAGAGAATGATTATACTGGCACATTTACATTATACCTACAACTACTATAAATGGAGTTTAGAACTTTTGGAGAAATAAGCTTTCTGCAAGGAATTATGGGTAAGTACTGGAACTGGGTTTGCAACAATTATATTTTCTATTTGAAGTCACCCTGTTAAATCCTAATAAGAGGGTGAAGTTTTGAAGATTTTACTTATTCACACATGAAGTTGCCTGCATGATCTGCATTGTGTTAAATTTGAGGTGAAGGGTATTTTTTTCTTGTAGAATACAAACAGTTATGTTTTTAAATGGCCATGTGGTTATCAAATACGACAGACTACAACAGCTTAAGGTTAACATACAAAAGCATTTAAGAGGAGTTGGAAATAAATAAATAAACTTTACTGTCACACACTTTATACAATGCTATGCTGTAGATTGCTTAACTGTTTTAGAACAAAATTCTGAAAATGATATCCATAAAACAGCAGAAAGTATTTTAAGAACTAAGCCAACATGGGAATGGAGAAAGGAGATTTTGCTGACAGGGATAACTGCAATTAGGGATATAGACAACAGGCAAGAGGGGGCTGGAATTTATTGGAGAAAACTGGCAAAGGAACCAAGATTTTGGGAGCAAATAACTAGAGAGGGATATATGACAGAATGGGAAGATGCCAAGAATTTATTTGGACTGCAGGTTAGAGACCGTCTTCCCTATCAAGGATTGATATCAGAATATACACAAAGAGACACGGGGGGGGGGTCATAAATGAAAGACCAGCACTGGTAGAGATTTTAGTAGAATCTAGAACAGAATCTGCCATTAAAAAGAATAATCAGTACAACATATAAAATATTGCAGGATAACTATAAGAATCAGAGGAGGTTAGAAAGGATTGGGAAGACAGACTGGATAAGCAATTCACTAAAAGACACTGGGAGGATATATGCATGTCTCCCAAATATGCAACAAAATCTAGAAGATTTAGGATTTTTGCTTAGAAATGTTTACACACAGATATTTTATACCCCAAGTAGACTCCAGAAAATTTTTCCTCAGGTACACAGCAAATGTTGGAGGTGTGATGGGAAAGAAAGAGGTAACTGTGAACATTTTCTGGAAGTGCAGTGAGTTGGTGGACTTCAAGGATTCCCTGCGGGATGCACTGCTGGAGATGTTGGGTGGACAGATTGATGTGATGAGGGAGATTATTTTTATTGAGCTATGATACAGAATCAGAATTGCTTAGACATGTTAAAGACTTGCAGTCTCTAATTAAGGTAGCTGCCAAAAAAAAAAAAAAAAAAAAAAAAAAACAATTACTGAAAATGGAAATCAAAATCTAAACCAGCTATATTAAATGTACTGAATATAGTAAACAGAAACAAAACATCTGGAACTGGGATCTTTAGAAAAAGGCAGGAGCAAACTACACACGCAAAAATGGGAATTGTGGGAACAATACATACAGGGGAGAAATAAGGTTTAAAAGAAGGCAGGACTTACATGAGCTATGTAATGTTTGACTGAAAATAAGTGATGTATAATTTTTGCAGCTGGGAGTGTATCAGTACGGTTTGTGATGTAAAATGCTTGCAACTAGGATTGTGTCGGTATGGTTTGTTTTCACTTATATAAATGTATGCTTGCTTATGTCATAATTGATGGTTCAATAAAGATGTTTTCCGTTTAAAAACGGGGCAGGAATTGAATAACTTATTTATGAAATGTTGCTTAAGTTACTTGCTTAGGTTAAATGATACACAGCAAAATATGTGAAGCATTATGTTTGTTAATTTTAACTTAATACACTTTGATTACTTTTATACAACTGTAAATGTGCCCATATCACAAGTGATAAAGTACAGTTTTGTGCCTACCATAAATGTAGATGTCCGATAGGTATGCATCTGCAGTCATAACATATGGGTTGTCCTGCCTCAGGCAGCCCTTCGGTCGGCCGGATTCCAAAGTCTGGGTCTGGCCTCGGCTGATGTCGCACTTTCCCCGACATCAGAGCGTCTGGGGTATAAAAGCATCAGCCGACGCCATTTTCCTCAGTGTTTCTTGCCCCAGATGCCAGGTGCCCTCTAGGAAGGCCAAATTTGGAGGAATGCAATAAATTCCAAACATTTTTCAAAATATATACATATATATACAAACAAATACACGATAATAGATCCCCCAGCTAGCTAATGGAGGGGTAAGCACCCTAGGAATACCACAGAGGGGAAGGAGGGAGGGTAAACCTGACTGCAGATGCATACCTATTGGACATCTACATTTATGGTAGGTACAAAACTGTACTATGTCCTTCAAGGATGCATCCGCAGTCATAACATATGGGTAGAATACCATAGCCAATCTGGGGGAGGAGGTACTAAGAAAAGGATGGTGTAGTTAAGATACCTTGCAGGACTGGTAGCAAAACCTGCTCTGGATCTGGAGTATAAAGGTAAATTGTAATGCTTGGCAAATGTATGCACGGAGCTCCATATAGCAGCTTCTAAAATGTCCTTGGTAACCACCCCTCTTAGGAAGGCTGTTGTGGTGGCTGTGGCCCTCGTGGAATGAGGCCTAACGTTTGCAGGAACCGTCTTTCCATGAAAGGAGTAATAAAATCGAATGCAATTTCCTATCCACTTTGAAATTGTCTGTTTGGAAATTGCTTTTCCTTGTACCCCCAGCATCATATGCTACAAGGAGTTGGTCAGTTTTTCTGTAACTTTTAGTTCTGTCCAAGTAGTAGCGTAGTTGTCTGTGTATATCCAGAGTGTGTAGAAGTTTTTCCCCTTTATTTTGTGGATTTGGGAAGAATGTAGGCAAGTGAATAGCTTGGTTTAAGGATACCCTAGATACCACCTTTGGCATAAAAGTAAGATTGGTTCTCAATGAAACTCTGTCCTGATGGAAGATAAGAAATGACTGTACTGCCATTAAAGCTTGCAACTCAGATACTCTTCTTGCTGATGTTATGGCCATAAGGAATGCAGTTTTCCAAGACAGAAACTGTAGATCCGCCGATGCTGCTGGTTCAAAGGGAGGAAGTGTTAGCTTCTCCAGCACAAAGCTGAGATCCCAAGTAGGTAAAGGAGGTTTCCTTGGAGGATTGATGTTTTTGATTCCTCTCAGAAATTGCCTGAGGAGAGGATGCGAGAAGATAGGGGGATCAACATTGTATTCTGCTGAAATTGCTGAGGCATGAATCTTAATGGAAGAATAGGACAGGCCATTGTGGTACAATTCAGCTAAGTATTCCAGAATATGTGCCATGCTTGCCAATGTCACATCTAAGCCTTCTGTTGTGTTCCAAATGAGAAATCTTTTCCATTTTGCTGAGTATGTCTTCCTTGTGGAAGGTCTGCGGGCTTCCATAATAATGTCCTTTACTCTCTGTGATAAGTTATTCTGAGGAGGGTTTATGGAATTTTCCAGGCAGTTAGCTGCAATGTTTTCAAGTTGGGATGCATGATCTTGAAATTGTTTTGCGTCAGAAGTGGCCATAGGGGGAGAGGCCACGGTTTTGTCTGTGACATGCTCCTCAATAGTGGGTACCAGTGCTGCCTTGGCCAGTCTGGAGCTATCAGAATCACTCTTGGCTGTTCTGCCCTGATCTTCAGTAAAACCTTGGACAATAATGGGAGAGGTGGAAAGGCACAGACTTTTAGAGCTTTCCAGCTGAAAGAGAGTCCACCCTCCAAGCTTGTGGGTGGTACGACCTTGAGCAGAATGCCTTCAGTTGATGATTGTGGGGCGAGGCGAACAGATCTATCTCCGGCTTTCCCCATGCTTGTGTTATGAGTAGAAAGATGTCTGGGTGCAGCATCCATTCGTGTGCATCCATGGTAATTCTGCTTAAGCTGTCTGCCAGTACATTTTCTTTCCCTGGCACGAACTGGGACTGTAGCTGGATATTGAGTTTCAAGCATAGTTCCCATAGATTCATGGCCAGCCTGCATAGAGGGTAGGAATGAGTGCCTCCTTGCTTGTTTATGTACCACATGACTGTGGTGTTGTCTGTCCTTATTAACAGGTGGCCTTGATGGAGGAAGGGTTTGAAGGCCTCGATTGCGTGTATCACTGCCCGCATTTCCTTTTGGTTTATGTGCATGCGCATTGAGACCATAGGCCTTGGATACATTTGCCCTCCATGTGTGCTCCCCATCCTCGGTCTGAAGCATCCGTGGTGATGGTTTGTCTTGCTTTTGGTTTGTTGAAAGGTAACCCTCTGTTGGACTGGCAGGCTTGAGCCCACCACAGGAATTCCTTTTGAAGGCAAGGAATGATTGGTATCAAAGCTTCCAAACTGTGACTGTGCCGAGACCATACACTCCTTAGGTACCATTGTAATTTTCTCATATGCAGCCTGGCTTGTGGAATCAGAATTATGCAGTATGCCATGTAACCCAGGGCCTGCAGGATTTTCCTTGCAGTTAGCTGAGTTTGTCTTGTCAGATGCATGAAGTAATCCGGAAGTTGTTTTTGTTTTTCTTCTGTGAGAAAGGCCATTTGGGTGGTTGTGTCTAGATCTGCACCTAAAAAGGTTATCCTTTGGGATGGAACAAGTCTTGATTTTTGGATGCTGACTGTGTATCCCAAGGCCTGCAATAGGTGGATGGCATAATCCAAGTCCTTTATCAAATTTCTCTTGTTGTCCGCTTGTATAAGGCAGTCGTCCAGATATGGGTAAGATTTGAATCCCCTGAAGTCTGCAGTGTGCAATTACTGATGCCAGGCATTTTGTGAATACTCTGGGCGCAGTAGATAAGCCAAAGGGCAATACTGAAAATTGATAATGCTCTGATCCTGCAAGAAATCTGAGGTGTCTTCTGCAACTTTGCCGAATAGGGACATGCAGGTATGCCTCCTTGAGATCTAGAGTCACCAGCCAAGACTCCTTGCCCAGCATGGGAAGAAGTTGCTGTAGGGTCAGCATCTTGAATTTTGGCACAATGAGGTAAGTATTCAGTGCGGACAGGTCGAGAATAGGCCTCCATTGATTTTCTTTTCTTGGAACAAGGAATAATCTGGAGTAAAATCCCCTGGCCTTGTTCTGAAAGAGGTACCTTTTCTATGGCTTTCATTTGTATTAAGTTGTTGAGCTGCTTTAAAGCCTCTGCCCTCTGATTTGGTGGCAGGTTTGGCATTCCATTTCTTCTTGGCAAAGTGTGGAAGTGGAACCTGTATCCTTTGTCTATTTGCAGTGTCCATTGTAATGTAATGCCAGTTTTTTGAGAATAAAGAAAGCTTTCCGCCCAATGGTGCTTCCAATTGAGCCCTGGTCAGCGGAATCAAAGGAAAGTCATTGAGTCTGTCCAGGAGTAGTAGTTGTTGTTGCTGTTCCTGTACTACCTCTCTGGTTGGTAGGCTGCCACTGACGGCCTCTGTAGGAGCCTCTAGCTTGCCCTCTACCTCTGGGACGCCTGTTCCTGCCCCTCTGGGATCTGTCCGAGTCTGGAAAGGACCAATTCTTAGTAGGCCAGTTTCTGCTGAATCTCGGTGGTTGTACTTGCAGAAAGTCCTTAACTGTTTGCACAGATTTTGCCTTTTCTTCAAACTTCTTTAAGACCTCCTGAGCCGAGGAACCAAATAATTTTTGTTTTTCCATTGGAGCATCCAGGAGTTTAGCTTTAACATGGTCTGGTAAAGATTGTTCCTTCAACCAGGCATGCCTACGAATAACTGCCCCAGTCATAGCTGACCTACATGAAGCTTCCAGTGCATCATAACCACACTGCAAAAAGTGATTACTAACCTGCTGAGAGTTATGTACCAGATCCTGAAGGGATTTACGGTCAAGGGGTTCAGAAGAGGAAAGCTTCTTATGCAATTCATCTAGCAAATACTCTTGGTACTGTATCATATGTAATTGACAATTTAATGCCCTCATGGAAAGAGTTGCAGAAGTATATACTTTTTTTCCCCATCTCTCTAAAGCTCTAGACTCCCTTTCAGAAGGTAGAGGATTCTTGGCAGTGGCAGCTGCAACCCCTTTTGGGCCCTGAGAGATAGTATCTGGGTCTGCAGAGTGGGCCTTGTACAGATGTAGATGAGAATCCGGGCACCCTGTAATATCTATCAGGTTTGGCAGGAGCCGGAGGGAGAGAATCAGGGGCTGTACTAACATCAATGTACACATCAATCACATTCAAAACAGGAGGTATAGCTAAGGGCCTATGCGGAGGCAAATGTAAAAAGGTCCTTAATCTCTTTCTAGAATCAGAAAATACCTGACCCTGCCATTGAAAATGTTCTCTCATAGAGTGTAGTGTCTCACCAAAAGAAAACTCTTCAGGAGGGGAGGCCGGAGGGATGGATTCTTCAGCATCAGAATCCTCGTAGGCCGAATAAGCCTCCTCCTGGTGATCTGACAACACAGAGCCATCCGTAGACTCATCTGAAGAGTGTTGGTCAGAGGGCTCAGTCCTGGGCCTTTTGTCTGGTGGTGGATGAGAGCCCCTGTCCGGGTGAGGCTGAGAACCTCTAATTAAAGAGATAAGATCCTCTGCAAGGCTGAGGATCTGAGAACTGGAAGAAGGTCTCTGAGAGGTAGTCTTGGGAGGCAAAGCTTTAGCCCTGGAAAAAGCCTTAATGAACATGGATGCAGGGGGTCTGGCTGCACCACGTGCAGGAGTAGATTTGTCCAAAGGAATGGTGTCAGACATTTCCTGGGCACTGGTTTCAGTTGGTAGCTCAGTTGCCGACTCAGCCGGGGCCTCCAGGGCCGCGGTGGTCAGTTGAGTGGATTCGGTTAAAGGAAGTACCGAGGACTCGGTTTCAGCCGAAACCGAGACACTCGCGGTAGGCCTAACCGTGGTTTCAGCCGAAACCGCAGGCCGCAAGTGTCAGTCCTTGTCCTTCTGTTTTTTCACCAAATGCAATGTCGGAGTCTCCGACGGCATCTTATATGCGAAATTAGCCCCAAAGAATTCCTCTGCAAACTCCGACCGACGTCTAAGAGTTTGTCGGTTGAAGGAAGCACAGGCTGAACAGGCAGAGACGTCGTGGTCTGGGCCTAAGCAAGGGAGGCAGTAAGAGTGGAAATCCTTATGAGGTATTTGTTTCCCACAAGTTAAAAGTACAGTTTTGTACCTACCATAAATGTAGATGTTCGAGGATCCACATTGCTGCATTCATAACCTGTGGGTAGTCCGCTGTCCTCGGTCGGCCCGAATACCAAAGAATTAGGCTGGCGTCGGTCATGGTCGCTCGGAGCTGACGTCAGAGCGTAGCAGTACTTAAGCGCATGACCGACGTCATATCCTCAGTCTTTCTTGCCCCAGATGTCAGAATGCCTTAAAAAATAAAATGCCCCAACAACCACAAAGGGGCAAATAACAATAACCCCAAAGACACAAAAACCAACCATACCACCACAACAACAAAAACCCCAACAATAGAGGGGAAGGAGGGAGGGAAAATAGGACTGCAGCAATGTGGATCCTCGAACATCTACATTTATGGTAGTTACAAAACTGTACTATGTTCTTCGTCTCACATTGCTGCAGTCATAACCTGTGGGTAGAATCCCAAAGCAAAGGAAAAGGGGAGGCTGGCATACTAAAAAGCATTAGGGGCTGCTAACATGCCCTGTAAGACTGCAGTGGCAAACCCAGCCCTAGACTTGGAATAAAGAGGGAGATGGTAATGCTTGGTGAAAGTGTGAACTGAACTCCAAGTAGCTGCTTCCAAAATATCTTTAGTAGCTACACCCCTCAAAAAAGCAGTAGATGTAGCAGTAGCCCTAGTGGAATGAGGCCTGATCCCAGCAGGTACATTCTTCCCATGATGAGAATAACAAAAAGCAATACAGTTACCAATCCACTTAGAAATAGTCTGCTTTGAAACAGCTTTCCCTTGAGAACTCAAAGCAAAAGAAACAAATAACTGTTGAGTCTGTCTGAACTCCTTAGTTCTGCTCAAATAGTAACGTAACTGTCTCTGGATATCCAACGAATGCAAGACTTTTTCCCCTTTATTTTGGGGATCAGCATAAAAAGTAGGCAAATGGATAGACTGGTTCAAAGCCACATTAGAAATCACTTTTGGCATAAAGGTAGGATTAGTACGCAAAGAAACTCTATCCTTATGGAATATCAGAAAAGGTTCAACTGCCATGAGAGCCTGCAATTCAGATACCCTCCTAGCAGAAGTGATGGCCAACAAAAAAGCAGTCTTCCAAGACAAAAACTTTAATTCAGACGTAGCTGCAGGTTCAAAAGGAGGCAAAGTAAGCTTTTCAAACACAAAATTGAGATCCCAGGAAGGAGTAGGAGCTGTACGTGGGGGTCTTATATTTTTTGCCCCTCTAAGAAATTGCTTAAACAAAGGGTGAGAAAATAAAGGAGGGTCACAATCATAGTGAGCAGAAATGGCTGCAGCATGAACCTTCACAGAGGAAAATGACAAACCCTTGTCCAGTAATTCAGTAAGGTATTGTAGTGAGAAACTCAAATTAGGCACCGAAACATCAAAGCTCTTTGTTGTGCTCCAAAGAAAAAATCTCTTCCATTTATCAGCATAAACTTTTCTGGTGCTAGGCCGCCTAGCTTCCAATAGGACATCTAAAACTTGTTGAGGAAGCGGAGATCCTCCAGGCTCTAAAACAGAATTCGCCAGGCCGTTAGATGTAGGGACTGCACTCTGACATTGAGCAAATGACTGCTTGACTGGGACAACAAGTGAGGAAGTCGTGGCAAAGGCCAAGGAGGTTCCTGAATTAAACTCCTCAGCATAGGATACCAGTGCTGACGTGGCCAATCTGGTGCTATTAGAATCATGCAAGGCTTGTCCCGTCTGACTTTCAAGAGCACCTTGGGAAGGAGAGGTAGAGGAGGAAAAGCATAGACATGAAGGTTGTTCCAGCTGAAAGATAGAGCATCCACTTTCCAAGCTTTTGGGTGAAACATCTTCGTGCAAAATTTTGGTAACTGGAAATTTAGAGGAGAAGCAAACAGATCTATGTCTGGAGCTCCCCAAGTCATTGTCAACTGCTGGAATACCTGAGGATCCAATTTCCACTCGTGGGGGTCCACAATATGTCTGCTCAATACATCTACTAGGGAGTTCTGTGCTCCCGGTAGAAACCGAGCTTGAAGAGTGACGTGCAAACTCAGAGCAGTCTCCCACAAAATCATTGCTTGCCTGCAAAGAGGGTAAGAATGGGTTTCCCCCTGCTTGTTGATGTACCACATGACTGCAGTGTTGTCTGTTTGAATCAACACCTGTCCTGGTTGAAGTAGGCCCTTGAAAGCCAACAGGGCAAACTGGACTGCTAACATCTCCTTCATGTTGATATACAAATGTTGTAGTCTTGGAGGCCATGTGTCTTGAATCCATTTTCCATTGAAGTGTGCTCCCCAAGCCAGTTCTGAGGCATCCGTCGTTAAGATCTGACTCGCCTCTGGTCGGATCACAGAGAGTCCCTTGTTTAGGTGACATTCCTGTGCCCACCACAAGAATTCCTTCTGGATGCAAGGTATTATCTGAATGACAGTGTCCAAATCGTGGCAGTGTTGAGTCCATACTGTTTTGAGATACCATTGAAGCTTCCTCATATGCAGTTTGGCATTGGGAAGTACTAGAATGCAAGATGCCATGAACCCCAAGGCTTGTAGGACTGTCCTTGCAGTCAGCCTGGACAGTACTGATAAATGCTGGAAATATAGGTGTAGAGTTCTTTGTTTGTCCGGGGTTAGAAAAGCCATCTGAGTGGCTGTATTCAGCCTTACACCCAGAAAGCACATGTCCTGAGAGGGTACTAAACTGGACTTTATTTCGTTCACAGAATACCCTAGGCACCTTAAAACTGCCATTACATACTGCAGATGTTGAAGTAACTTGTCTTTGTCTTGAGCAAGAATCAAGCAATCGTCCAGATAAGGATAAATTTGAATTCCCCTCAGTCTGAAGAACGCTATTACAGGGGCCAGAACCTTTGTGAACACCCTGGGCGCAGTAGATAAGCCAAAGGGCAATGCAGAGAACTGATAATGAGAAGTACCAGCCCGGAATCGTAGAAATCTCCTGCAGCTGGGCCTGATAGGAATGTGAAGATAGGCCTCTTTGAGATCCAGAGTTACCATCCAGTGATCTTTGCCTAGCATAGGCAGAAGTTGCTGTAAAGTTAACATCTTGAACTTTGGAATGTCTAGATATGTATTGAGAATGGACAAATCCAGAATTGGCCTCCAAGTGTTTCCTTTCTTTGGTACTAGAAAAAAGAGAATAAAACCCTAGGCCTACTTCTGACGGAGGTACCACCTGGATAGCTCCCATCTGTAAAAGCAAAGAGATTTGTTCCTGCGCCTCCAGCCTTTGCCGAGGAGGTACATCTGGCATGCCTTTGAAAGGAGGAAAAGTATGGAAATAAAACTTGTAGCCTCGATTTATTATGTCCAACACCCATTTGTCCTGGGTGACCAAATGCCAATTTTGTTTGAAAAGTGCCAACTTTCCCCCTAGAGGAGCTGCCAGACAAAAAGGGTCTGGCTGCTGAAAATACAGGTCATTGGGTCTGTTTACGAAAAGGCTGACCCCTGCTCTCACCAGAAGACTGTGCAGGAGAACTCCAAGTCCTAGGCCTGAAGGAACCCTGAGCTTGAGGCCTACCCCTACTACGTCTAGATCTGCCCCTAGACTGAACATCTGAAGAAGGGTAGGACCATCCTCTTGCAGGCCAATTCCTGCTAAACTTAGGAGGCTGTACTTGCAAAAAATCCTTAACCGTCTGCATAGACTTAGCTTTTTCTTCCAATTTTTTCAAAAGTGACTCCACAGGGGAACCAAAAAGAACTTCAGATTGAAGAGGAGCATCCAAAATCCGAGCTTTCACATGCTCTGACAAACTTTGATCCTTAAGCCAGGCATGTCTACGAATAACTGATCCAGTAGCAGCCACCCTGGAAGAAGCCTGAAGAGCATCAAAGCCACACTGCAAGGAATGTTTACCAACTTGATCTGAAGCATGAACCAAGTCCTGCAATTCCTTACACTCTATACCCTCAGATAAAGCATCTACCTTAGATTTCAATTGACCTAACAGAAAGTTCTGATACTTCAGCATATGAAATTGGCAATTTAAAGCCCTCATAGCTAACGTAGAAGAGGTGTACACATTCTTTCCCCACCTATCCAAAGCTCTAGAATCTTTATCCAAAGGAACTGGATTCTTAACCACAGAAGCCTTGACACCCTTCGGCCCTTGAATAATAGTTTCCGGGTGAGCCCTAGGACTCTTATACAAATATTTATGCGCCTCTGGGACTCTGTAATACCTGTCTGGCTTGACAGGGGCAGGGGGTAAAGAATCAGGATTAAGTGAAGCTTCAGAAAAAACATCCTGAACAACATCTAACACAGGGGGAATAGCCAAAGGTCTATGTTGTGGCAAAAACAAAAATTCCCTCAGCCTCTTACGAGAATCAGAAAAATCCTGACCTTCCCACTTGAAATGCTCCCTCATGGAATGCAAGGTTTCAGAGAAGGAAAAATCCTCTGGAGGTGAAGCAGAAGGACAGGAATCCTCTGCATCCGAATCTGAAAAGGAAGGAAAATCCTGAATCTCCTCAGCTGATGACTCAGAGTAATCTGAAGAATGCTCCATTCCCTCTAAATCTGTCTCCCCCCAGGCCTCTTTTCAGGAGGGGGCATAGAACCCCTAATCAAAGTAATCAAATCTTCTGCCATTTTCAACATATGTTTTTTAGGAACAGAACCAGAAGAACTAGGGCTATGGCCCGTACCAACAGAACCAGGTTTAGCCTTAGTAGGGCCTTTGGTCACTGAGGTAGAAGACCTAATAACCTTTGGTAAGGATGGAACTACAGATACTTGAGAAGCACCCTCGGCCTGGCCTACTTCCTGAGAGGCCACCTCCTGCAACAGTAATGGTTCCCCCTGGGATTCAGCCAAGACCTCGGCTGGATCCACAGATTCAACCGTGGATTCCATAGAACCGGCGTCCGCAACGGACAACTCATCCGGTTTAGACCTTAAAGATTTATCTTTTCGTTTCTTTGCGGTAGCGGGCGTCGGAGGATCCGACGGCATGTTGTAGTTACACCGCTTACCGAAAACAAGCCTAGCACAATCTAATCTACGTTTAATGGTGCGTTTATTAAATCTAGCGCAAAAGCGACACCCGACTACGTCGTGCTCAGGCCCCAAGCAAGGAATACAAAGGGAATGGTAGTCCTTATGAGGTATCTGTTTCCCACAAAAAATACAATTATTAACTTTTTCTGACATCCGGATTAACTGAAGGAAGAAAAGACAAAAATTTTCCCCAACGGGGTACTCAGCCCAACTTGGTCTTCGGTCTGAAACTCGAAATTGAAAATTTCAGAACGCCGAACGGCACTTGCAAACGCTGCTTCTGCTTCGGACCACGTGGCAAGAAAGACTGAGGATATGACGTCGGTCATGCGCTTAAGTACTGCTACGCTCTGACGTCAGCTCCGAGCGACCATGACCGACGCCAGCCTAATTCTTTGGTATTCGGGCCGACCGAGGACAGCGGACTACCCACAGGTTATGACTGCAGCAATGTGAGACGAAGAACATCAATTATTTACTTTATCTGACATCGGCTGAGGCAAGAAAGAGTCCCCAACGGGGTACTTAGCTTTTTCAAATTCTTCGGTAGCTGAATCACAGGATGTGACCGACCAGCACTTGCAAACTGCTTCTGCTTCGGGCACCGCGCGGCAAGAAAGACTGAGGAAAATGGCGTCGGCTGATGCTTTTATACCCCAGACGCTCTGACGTTGGGGAAAGTGTGATATCAGCCGAGGCCAGACCCAGACTTTGGAATCCGGCCGACCAAAGGGCTGCCTGAGGCAGGACAACCCATATGTTATGACTGCAGATGCATCCTTGAAGGACATTATAGATGTTATGCAATAGAGGGCAACAGCATGGAACTATTTCCTTTTATATAACGTAGCTGTATACATTAAATATAACACACTAAATGCAAAGGGACTGAATACAGAGAAAGTGGAGACGTGTTTGGTCTTAATTGTTTAACTTTGTGTTTTACGATTAGCTTTCTTAATTATTTAGACATTTTAAATAGGTTTGCGGTTGTTGTGCAATTTTAATCCTCTACAAAAGGCTTAGCAAATGCACTAGAGTAACAGCTTCATCTGTGGCCATTTATTTTGTCATTTTAATTTTTATCTTTGTCACATATTATAGACTTCTAAACAAATCTATGAGAATATCAAGTGCAGAATATGTGGATTTGGTAGTAGTAACTCAAAATTTACATATTTCCCCGCAAGATGCAATAACAGGGCTAGATTTGATAGAAATAATTCACAAGTGCATGTGCATTTACAGTGCAATGAATAAGTATTTGCCTCTTCCTGATTTTATTTCTTTGCATGTTTGTCACACTTAAATGTTTCATATCATCAAACAAATTTAAATATTAGCCAAAAGATAACCCACGTAAACACAACATGCAGTTTTTAAGTGATGATTTTATTTACTAAGGAAAAAAATATCCAAACCTACATGGTCCTATGTGAAAAAGTAATTGAAAGCTTTGAGACCCATCCAAAAACTACATCAGATTACAAACCAATACAAACTAGCACAAAGACGCAGGGTAACTATGTAAAATGAGATGTTTGTGCTTTTCTACTTGTATCTTAAAAAGATGAATTTAAGGAATGGGTAGTAAACTATTTATTTGATCCCCTTCAATAGTAACTTCTATGTTTAAAAATACGGAATAAGTACAATCTGGGAAAGCAACAGGAATTTACAGGGGTTGACAAAGTAACATATTACAGAAGGGGAATCACAGAACAGAAAGGGGGGCAACTGCAAGATGCTAAAGTGAATAAAAACAGAACTAGGATAAACATGCATAAGTTTAGAAAGGCTACTGCTAAGATCTAGATTTTGATCAACTTTAGAGCTTAAAAACATTTATCACCACAAAAAGAAGTATAAAGTTGTGGTAAGACTTAGGGACCCTATGACAAGAAAAATAACCATATATCCTACAGTGATTATAAACAAAGCTGAAATTACACTCCTCACTTAACTGCATTCCCTGAAGGAGTACAACTTTTAATGGTAGCATATGTGCACTATGACAGAAAAAAAGAATTAATAAGGAGGACATATGAAGGGTCAGAGGCAGGAATTTAGGTGCAAGGGTTCTTCTCTGACAAGATAAGTTTGAACAGAGAAACAAGAAAGGGATGCTCTCTTTCTTCGCTATTACTTGCTTTATATTTATAACGGTGGACAAACTAAATAAGGGATTCAACAATTCAAGGATATAACTGGTATGGTACTCTAATCAAGAAATGCTATCTATCTTTATTTGCAGATTAACTTTGTTGTATTTGACATTCAGTGTTGCAGAATACTTTTACTTTTAAATCTTTTTGGGACACAAATGTATATAAAACAAAGGATATAACCGCAAACTACGTACCAGTTATGCAATAATTGGTTCAGCAATACTCACACTTACAGGGACACAAGATGAAGTATTTAGGTGCACGGATTTAAAAAGGATTTTGCTATAGCAGCCAAGGCTGTCAGAAGAACCTAACAAAATACAATACAAAAAACAGAACCTGGAAGCTCTAGTATGACATGGATAGTAAAACACAAGCAGTAAAAATGCTCTAATCCCCTTAGCATTGAGTACAGGTATATATATATATATATATATATATATATATATATATATATGTATATATATATATGTATATATATATACATATATATATGTATATATGTATACATATATGTATACATATATGTGTATATATATATATATATATATATACATATATATATGTATATATATATACATATATATATACATATATATATATATATATATATATATATATTAATTTGGTGGTGACTGTTTAAGCTTCTGGGAGGGGAGTAATGTTGAAGGATGTTTTTTCTAGTGATGGGAAAATTACCTGGTTTGTTTATTACTGAGATTATGCAGTTTAAGTAACAGTCTGTATGCGAGATACTATGGTGGTTCTATCTAGCCAGTCTTTCTTTTTCTTTTTTTCACAGATTCACAACAGTGAGTTTGACTGTTATACTTCATAACAAATTTGGCAACCTTGTTGCAGCATGACTCTAATTTTGAGTTTTGATTTTTAGTAGCTTGAAGGTCTACAAGTACTGGAGAAACATACATTAGGGCTGGTAAGAGACATTTGGAAGCTATGGTTTTCCTGAGTTTGGAAGCTCTAGTATGACATGGATAGTAAAACACAAGCAGTAAAAATGCTCTAATCCCCTTAGCATTGAGTACAGGTATATATATATATACATATATATATATATATATATATATATATATATATATACATATATATATGTATATATATATACATATATATATGTATATATATATACATATATATATATATATATATATATATATTAATTTGGTGGTGACTGTTTAAGCTTCTGGGAGGGGAGTAATGTTGAAGGATGTTTTTTCTAGTGATGGGAAAATTACCTGGTTTGTTTATTACTGAGATTATGCAGTTTAAGTAACAGTCTGTTACAACCTTGTTGCAGCATGACTCTAATTTTGAGTTTTGATTTTTAGTAGCTTGAAGGTCTACAAGTACTGGAGAAACATACATTAGGGCTGGTAAGAGACATTTGGAAGCTATGGTTTTCCTGAGTTTGGAAGCTCTAGTATGACATGGATAGTAAAACACAAGCAGTAAAAATGCTCTAATCCCCTTAGCATTGAGTACAGGTATATATATATATACATATATATATATATATACATATATATATATATATATATATATATATGTATATATATATACATATATATATGTATATATATATACATATATATATATATATATATATATATATATATATATTAATTTGGTGGTGACTGTTTAAGCTTCTGGGAGGGGAGTAATGTTGAAGGATGTTTTTTCTAGTGATGGGAAAATTACCTGGTTTGTTTATTACTGAGATTATGCAGTTTAAGTAACAGTCTGTATGCGAGATACTATGGTGGTTCTATCTAGCCAGTCTTTCTTTTTCTTTTTTTCACAGATTCACAACAGTGAGTTTGACTGTTATACTTCATAACAAATTTGGCAACCTTGTTGCAGCATGACTCTAATTTTGAGTTTTGATTTTTAGTAGCTTGAAGGTCTACAAGTACTGGAGAAACATACATTAGGGCTGGTAAGAGACATTTGGAAGCTATGGTTTTCCTGAGTTTGGAAGGTAATGTTTGACTGTACAGGACGCAGTGTTTTTTTTTTCTAATTTCTTGTATGTGCTGGTCACATTTTAGGTTACTGTCTATGGCAATCCCAAGGAAATGTATGTGGTACAATTTCTATTTGTATATTAGTTGACATGATTGTGAAATCTTCCTTTATGTTGGCCAATTGTTTTCAGAAGAAAATTAGTTGATTTTTCTTTGGGTTTTGTAGTAGGTTTGAGCTAGAGAGACAGGATTCTGTAGAAGAGAACGACTTTTGGGCGAGTGGTTGCACCTTATTTAAGGTGAGGGCATAGCAGATGAGGGTGAAGTCACCTGTGTACTGCACTATGGTAGCATGTCTGGTTGCGGTACATAAATTGTTTATAAAAATACTAAACAGTAGTGGCCCATGTATTAAGCCCTGTGGAACACAGTGACAGGTATAAAATAAAAATTATTTTGCTATTTCACTGCTTGTCTGTCGACAAGGTAGCTGTGGAACCAGGATAGGGAGGATGATGCTTTGCTTCTAAGTAGAATAGCTTGTTTGGTATCCTTTGTTAAACATGGCTCTGAGTTTGATTTTATACATTTATTGCGCACTGGTGCTAGAGAATCAAGACTGAGAAAAATTGATGTTAAATTTGCTTCCTGCTTCATTGAGGGGTGGAATTTTTAGGATACTCTAGTCATAATGTTCTAGGTAGGAGACAAAGGTTTCTTTCTTGAAGGTAGTAAGTCTGAGAACTTGATTATAGCGGGGTTGCTTGAAATTATATAGTTGCCGCAGAGCAAGTGTTGGGAGATGGCCACCAAGGCTATCTGGTAGACACCGATTGCAATTTTAGGACCACAGTTGATAAGCAGATTTATGCTGGTGGGAGAAGAAAAAGAAAGGGGGTGGTATATTAAAGTGGCATTACAAAATGGAACAGTGTGTTGTGCAAACACTTGGCAAAAAGATGATACAGAGGAAAATGTATTACTGGTCATTATGGGTAGTTTCTGAGCAAAGGACAAGTGTACATACATAACATGGATGCTATAATTAAGAATACATTAATTCAACACGAGCAAAAATAAGATCAGTAAAGGCATATAGCACTTTGATAATCTGCAACTATTTGCTCTGAGTAATCATCTCTTGCTGCAACAGCTTGGGTTAAGTTCTCACAGGTTGTAGGTTAAGCAAGAATGTCTAGTGGATTGGAATAAAAAAGTTAGAAGATTTGTATCCTGTGCATTAACTTAAACAAGTCTGGTAGCTAGACTACAACAGGTTTTGCTATTAACTACACCTATTAACAATTTCCACTCTACTGGCCCTCTGAAGTAGTTCTGACTAGGGCATTGCTATGATTGGTAGCTAGAAACTCCTAAGGGTACCAGTACGAGCAGGGCTCTAACTTCTGTACAGTGTAGATATAAGCAGTTTATAGATCAGGTAGATAGAGAATAAATATGTTAACAAGTAGACCCAGGACTCCACTGAAAGGGACAAAGGTCCAGTCAGACTATCTTGGTTACCAAATGTAAACAGGTTTTCACACTCACAAAGTTATCTAAGCAACCGAATCAATGCAAGATGTGCAGCTGCATGTACAGCTTTACGCTTATGAAGTGACTTGTGTATTAATGAGGAAAAGAGGCATACAGTGAGGCACAATCACAAAGGGTCTTACTTCAAAAATGCATAAGCTAGTGTGACACTCAGGAGACTCCTATAATATGAAATGAATTAGAGTAAGCCTTCATCTTTTGAAAAAAATGACAAATCCAACGGTTAAAGATGGTATTGCTAGAACAATAAATTCCAGAAATAAAGTAATATTCCATATAGCCGCTTATAATACTCCTTGAAAATGTTCTTTTAGCCATAATAAAAGAGCATGGCATCCTTAACAAATGACAAAACACTGACTGACAAATGATCACCACCCTGTTGGTCATAACGGAGTTTACTCTAACAGAATCAAGAAAGACAAGCATCCAGCTACATAAAGGACTGTAGGAATCAGACAACTGGCAAAGATTAAGACTTCTGCATGCTTTTTATATATAAGTGACCAATGCCAGTTTAACACTTTAGCCAGGCAGTCTGCCTTAACATCCTAGCAAAGTATTGTGTATTTCAGTGCATAACTATAACTACTTTCCATCCATAAAGATATTAATTAAAAAATGCACTTTTTTGTTTGAAACATACCACAGCCTCAACTGCAGGCGAACTGTCTCCCACCACCAACAATACAGGACACCTAAAAAGGCACAGAAAAAAATGTGATGAGGTAAGCAGAAAAATACTTGCAAGTCAAAAGCTTCTGAACTGTACAAGAATATGAAAACATTGCTGGAGGGAAACACAAAGCTGATTTGGTAAAATGTTACTGCGAATATGCTTAAAATCCAGGGTTAGTTCACAATGAATTACAGAACATGTTGCGCACTACTCTGCTTCCTCGGACAATGGGTGGAACTTGTCTTGTTTTATGTTTTTCAGATACACATACATTTTCCACCTTAAGTGGGACTTTCTGCTAAAAGCTTAGTAGTCAATATCCAACTCAAAACATATATAAAGTGCATCAAGATGCACACAATTTTATTTTGCTTCAAACATATAAATTCTCAAGTATTACTATTGTGTTACAAAGTACATTACAAAAAAGATGAAATTCAAACAAGTAAATTAAGAAAAATAGTCAAGCCTATATACTAAAATTCAGTACATAAAATGAAAAAAATGTTATTCTAAATGCAAAATTACTAATAGTTATAAAATATTCACATTTATATGCCCACATATAAGACTATTCAGTTTTATTTTCTTAACTGATTTATTAAATGATGCTGTTAAATAAAATGTCCAAATAAATTGCAGCTGAAAATAGTTTGAAATATATATTTTTAGCCTTTGTGAACAAGAATGAAATGCATTGCAATTAGTTAAGAAACATTGTAGTTATCAAGTCATTTAACTAATGTAAAACATCTCAAAATATGCTCATAGCAGTAAAACAACTGCCCCACATATATTTTAATTAATACAGAACAATATGTTAAAGCCCAAGAAAGCTGGGTTAAAACACTAGAAAATGTGAAAAAGGCCCCTTTACTAAAAGGGAGACATGAGCAGAACACTAACCTAGCCATATTTTACTGGATCCTCAAGATACTCAAGTTTGTGGGACCCTCTATGGAGAACCACACATCATCTAGTTGTGGCAGCCATCTAGAAAATGTGGATCTGATTAATTTTCATTGAGTTAGTAACTTTTTGCTTCACAAATTACTTGTTGAGAACCTTTAAAGACTAAGGCTACAACCACAGGTGCCACCTTTATACTTATGCCTGCCAGTTTATGGCACTGTCTGAAGAATTCGTCTATGCTAGTGAAAATTTGTCAATCTGTAAACTACTACAGATACAAACATGACTTTTTTAGCACATAGGAGCAGCACCTGGACAAAGTAAATGTGTTCCAACTAAATTTACCAGATTAACTTCTTAGATATTACCTTGGGTGTTGCTAAAAGGTCATATGCTAAATCACATATGAAGCCTACTGCCACTAGAGATTTTTGACATGGGGAAGTTACCATCCTAAACATCTGATTAAAGTATTACCACATGGAGAACTTATTTTAGATATGCTGACCACTTATATGAGGCCTGTCACAGTGTAGATGGGATTTGCATGGCATACAAACCAAAGGATATTCTTAGGTCAGATTTAGGCGATGACTGGTACATCTGTCATATAGAAAGTATAACAGTGGCAATTGCAATATTTAATTACAAAATATAATGTTCTCTATTTATAAGTTAAGACAGTAAAGAAAGGCTGGGATAATTTCCAATTACTCAATTTTTTTTCAAATAGGTTAAAATCAGACCTTTTACATATAGTCACAATAGCAATACAGGCAAGCATTACCTAGAATCACTTCATGAGACCCAAAGAATTCACTGTTCATTCTGGTCTATATCACCTAATCGAAAAGACCCGTGATCAAAACGCATTTACATCGGAAATGGCATTCAAGGTAATTATTGTGAGACTGCAGTACAGTGAAGATCGGAAAATTTGCCCTTTCCTCACTGTAGAGCGATCTCAGAGTTGGTGTGTGTGTGTGTGTGTGTGTGTGTGTGTGTGTGTGTGTGTGTGTGGGGGGCACAGCCCCCACAAGAGTGACTTCGATAAAACTGCACTTTCGATGTAAATGCCATTTGATACGCGGTCTTTTCGATGTCGTGATATAGACCTGTTCATTCATATACATTCTACTGGGGTATGTTCTCGGTCTGCAATTACATTTGAAAAATCTTAAAATTAATACTTCTTTGGAATATTTTGTTACTCTCGACTAGCAGCATTGTGGTTAAGCTGAAGGATGAAGTATTAGATGGAAGGTCGTGAAGCTCTACGTGGTGTATTCTGTAAGAAAGGAAAATGCAATCTTGACGATATCTGCTCTGGGTAAAATCTTGGTAATCTACAGGCAGGAGATTTCGCAAAGTTTCAGATCTGAACAAGTGGACTGATCCGAAGGCTCTTCAACTTTTGCAGGTGGAACTGATGCTGGAGCAGGCTGAGGACAGTGGTCAGGGGAACTCTTCCTCAGCTCTCTAGATTTTTCTTTGGTCCTCCCCCTTAAATTTTTCCACTAGTTTCTTAGCACAGGGGGAAGCTCCACACACTGAAGATGAAGGCAGTAATGCTTTAAATACTAAATTTGCTCCTACATTCAACTAATGCTCTGTGGTTAAATCCTCCACAAATATTGCACTCAAAATCAAGATGCCCAGCTCCTAGGAAATACACATTCTGAATGTGCTTTAGAATTGGGGATCTTATGCCCACAAAAACGCTTCTTAAACCCAGTGGGTTTCTCTGACATTCCCAAGGACAACAGCAATAATAAAGCACAACTGCGATAAGGAAGGAGAACAAGGCAATATACCAGTACTGGTAATCAGAAATTCTCCAAGTTAGAAAGGAAATAACAATAGTACTGCATACTAATTAGATAGTAGAAAGAAAACTGTACAGAATGAAAGGCACAAGGCCTAAAGTTACAGCATATTTAAACTAGGTGCTAAAAGTAAGTCAGGAAAAAGTCAAAGACCCAAAAAGAAGATGAACTATAAATATGAGAAAAAAAGTCATTTTATCTGACTATAGCCTGAGCTACATCAACTATGTCTGATTGATGAAAGCTGCAAATAATATCGGAGGTAATATGGAGTTTGGAGGGGATTATAGGTCAGGGGAGGAGCTTGAGCTACAG
Source organism: Protopterus annectens (assembly GCF_019279795.1). Classification (NCBI taxonomy): domain Eukaryota; kingdom Metazoa; phylum Chordata; order Ceratodontiformes; family Protopteridae; genus Protopterus; species Protopterus annectens. The sequence goes on from NC_056746.1 coordinate 1,144,838,274, forward strand.
ATCCAAATCATGAGAAGTGGCCCAAGTCATATCAGAGGTTAGATCTGGAACCAAACAGTTAAAAAAAATGGACTAAAAAGATATCTGAAGTTCTTACAGATTAGACAATTTGAATCAAGATACCAGACTAAAAGGCACAAAGCTCATGTGGGTCTTTGGGTGGAATCTTGTGACCACACTGCTCACATTTTATATTTTATAAATATATACATATATATATATATATATATATATATATATATATGTATATATATATATATATACATATTTTTTTTTTTTGTAAATCCGGAAGACTTGGTCCTCAACTGTTCCAGTACTATAACACTAAACTACTGTAGGAACAGCAATAACAGCATTACTCACCATTCAATAAAAGTAGGAAAAATGACCATGCCACAATAATCAGAAGAGACGAGGTGAAAAGGAAACTATTCACCAAGAGTATTTGTTTTTTTTTTCTTTTGAAGGAGGACGGGGGGGGGGGGGGGGGGTTATGAAGGCGGAATAGAATAAAATGGGATAAAAATTTGAAGCTATTTAGAAACTGCAGTAACTGTCACCAATCTGCCTTTTTTTTTTTTTTTTTTAGACAAATGTAAAATACACAAAAAGGTTCTGGCCCAAAAGGGATTAAAGTTTCCATAATCCTGAAAGATGGTGGAAATTTCTGACAGCACCAACGAGATCTGGAGAGTTAGCTGACAGCAGTGCATTAGGGCACATAGGAAGAGGTGAAGCTAGTCAGAGTTCTCGTTGCTGCCATGGAGAGGTCCATCAGTTTTACCGTCCAGAAAGAACAAATTTAAATCCATAGTTGGTCATAATATAGATTATCTAAACATCTGCAATCAAAACCATAACTTTGCCATTACAGCAAAAGTCTGTTTAATCAGATTAATACTTCACCATATTACAATTCTGACTTTTGTGACACCTTCATGATTAATGATCACGACTTTAGACCCACATTGATATTTTGAGAGGATTGTTAAATAGACGTAAATGTGTACCAAAGTCACTGTACTGTATTTTTTGCTTGAACTATTTTGTAAATGATACTTGGAGCTTTCTTCCACAGGAGGCCCTAGACCTTGTGTTGTACTTTCTTGCACGAAATGTATTGTAAAATATACTTGGAGCTTTTCTCACTGGGCATCCGCTGAAAATGGACCTGTGTTCAGTTAGACTATCCCGGTAAACAAATGTGAAATAAATAAATAAAAATAAATAAAATTAACTACACCAGATTCTATAAAATTTAAGCACTTTCAGCAATCATAATCACTCAAGCACAGTAACAAGAACTACTTCACCATATGTAATGCAAACCTAACATTACCCGTGCCATAAAATTCTCTACCATATCATGTGACATCATTTACAATAAAATGCCAGTTCAGCAATGTAGTTACAAACTAGCATCTCATGCGGCTGGTCCTTCACTATATGCCATCTAAAACCTACTATTAGCATCAAGTTAATACTTCGCCATATTTGATAATTTCAACTGTTACAACAAGCAGTCATATCAATTCACTTTACCTTAACCAAATTCAAATCTAGTAACATTTTATACAAGTGATATTTCACAGTATGACACATCAAAGCAGTGAATTCTGTTTTTCAAGTCCTTAATTATTATTCCAAGGTCATCTGAAGCAGGGGTCTCAAAATGATGGCTCAGAAGGCTGCTTCAGGCCTGAGAGCTGAGTCTTGACATCCTTGCTACACAGTAAAAAGCAGTATCCTACCAGATACCCCAAGCTAGTACTTAATTTTGTGAATAACGTAATATATAAAAACATGCTGGCAAATCTTAACGCATTGGGAAAAAACTTTCTTCATTTACATGTATTCACTGGGAACGAGTATCTTTCAAATCTTGTTAAAGTGACTGCAGAGTATTTACTCAAATTAGCACGCGCTTCCCATTTGTTACCTTTCTCAAGAGATATCAAACGAGTTGCAAATTAACCCTTACTACATCTTCTTGCTCAACTTGAAGTTTTGCAAATTTCAATGACAGCTTTACCTTTACTATTACTTCATCTTGATTTTCAAAAATCAACACTCCAGCAACCCAAACACTTAGCACAGTTGTTGTTGTGTCTTTCGGCTTTTCCCGGTTAGGGGTCGCCACAGCGGAACTCCGGTCCGCTAATAATTAGTAGTTGATTTTTACGTGCCGAGTTATCAGCCCTGATGCACAACCTTCAACGCAGGTATGCCCATTCACACGTCTCCACGCAGAAGACGCTCTAGCTGAGAATCGAACCGGACAGCGTCTTTACTGTGAGGCGACAACACTACCGCAGCACCACCACCGCAGACGCTCTAGCTGAGAATTGAACCGGACAGCATCTTTTACTGTGAGGAGACAACGCTACCGCAGCACCACCACCGCGGATCCAAACACTTAGCACAGTGACAATACTAATTTCAAATTTCAACCTCTATAGCAAAAAAATCAATTTATAATTCAACCTTCTTCACTCTTTTCATTACTTTTACAAACTGCAGGCAATGTTTCAAAGTCATCTTGATGTAATCATGCCCAACATACACCAGTCGCCCTTCCACTGAACCTTCCAAACTGCCACAAATGCCAGAGTACTTTTGCTTTCACACAAGACGTCAAAAAGTCAATATAGTGCTAGGCTTTCCATTCCAAACATCTGACTTTGGTAGTGGCAAGTACTTTACAATTAAAATGCCCAGCAAACCATTTGCAAGTCCTCTCTGCTTTATTGTTGGTTTGCAGAGTGAGTTTGTGAAATCTGTTCTTTCACTTTCCATAACTCTACATAATGTCCTATTTACCCTCCTCAACTTGTCATTCCATTCCCATCAGCTGTTCTGCCACAGTTTTTCTCCATCTCTGCTGTGTCACAGATTCAGCATTTAGTTTGTTCCACAGTCATTTTCTAGTCATATAAAAATTCTGCATCAACTCCAACAATTTACTGTTATAAACAAGTCTCAAAACGGTCAGTAACCTCACAGACAACAATTTACATGATCAAGAAGCACATGGCCATTTTGATTCAATTCAATACTCTCTCCACCAATAAACGGTTCACTTTCAACAGCACATTCTTTGATAATCTGTAGGATCATAGGACAGTACTAGGCAGTCTACAGTAAAACTAAACACATTCAAAAGTTGTAGGAAGGAAACACAAGACTGGGGCTGGGGGTATTTGAGGCTGCCGATCCAATTTTCTAGTTTACCTTTAAGGTGGCAAGGATGCTACTCCACTTCAGGTGTAGTTGGAGCTCGTTCAGCTGGGATATGATTCACGCCAATGCATCTTACTTATCTGTTAAAGGCTTTATCTTTTAATCAAGTATTTGGGGTAACATTTATTCTCTAAAGGAATAGAAGGTCAGAGTGAGTTATGAACTTTCACATCTAAGACGCAGATCCCCAGTGTATGAATCTATGACACTCCGGTAGAGAAAGAAGGCTGTCAGCTTGCCCTGCTAAGACTTCTGAAGCCGCTGATCTTCAGTTATGAATTTCATAGGTATCTTAAGTTGACTGTTATGTTTAGACAAACACATACCAAAACGGGCAATGTATTCACTAATGGGTCAGACAAAATGAGTAAACAGAAATTAAGACTTATTTGGCTATATAGATATCTTTGCAAATCAGATGAGCCAGACAGAAGGCTTTCTAAACTACTCGGGAGACATACTGATCAAAAGAAAAGGAATTAACAAGAGTGCCTAGATCCCTCACAATGTTGTCTGACTTATGGGATGTGCCACCTTTAGGGCACATTAAAATGTTTTGCTTACTAAAATTAACTATAGTTTTTTTTTCACATTTAACTTTTAAACCAATGTCCTTGCACCAAATGACATGGTCGAACCCATGTGGAAGCAATTGTGAGTCAGTGAAGAATCAAATAACCCTCCTACAGTCACCTGCAAAAAGACAGAGGCCAGGAGTACTGGCCTGAAGGTCTGAGGAACATGGTACATTGTTGATTTGCTTTTGGAAGTGTTACCTGCAATCATAATCATACATGCTATATCAAACAACCAGTTAGCTATCCACAGCATACCACAAGGATTTATATTCAGACTTACATGCCTGTCAATGCTGTCATGGAGAATACTGTCAAAGGCCTTGGTTAGGTCCCGATATATTGTATACATGGCATTACAGACATCCAATATTTCAGTATTTTTTTCCAAAGAAATTAAATGATCTTAAAAAAAGCAAGATGTTCTTTTGACAAAGCTAAACTGATGTCAAGTCCAGGGTTAAGAGATTTGATTTTCAATGTCCAGATTAATGAGATCTGAGAGAATATATTCTACTGCTTTACATATGAGGCTACGGAGACTAATGGGTCGATAGTTACCAGGATCCGTGGTTGAGCAACCCTCGTGTAATGGCATTACAGTTGCTCTCGAGGCTTCAGGATCGTTACCAGGAGACAGGAAGGCCATATTTGATAAATATATCAGTTTACCTGATTATCAGTATCAGGACCCATGGATGATGTGTTTGCTTTTGAGCAGGTTGAGATAACTTCTTCCACAGTAAATAAAGGGGGTATCTGGGACTGCAGAATCTGTGGATGGAGTCAAATTTGCATTAGCCTTGTCAAATGGGATATTAATTCCTTTGGGTTAGACTGGGCAGGACTATAACAAATTAGCTCCAAACATTTTTGGATCTTGGTTCTAATTTGCTGACCTAATTGAAAATTGGTAGCTATTTTTGTTTCACAGGCTATTTGAAGTTCATGCTTTAAGCTTCTTAATAGCTCCCTTAAGCTCTTTACTAGTTTAAGTGTGCTCTTATGATAGGTGGAATGAAACCTCTTACAACCATTAAGTAATATCTTCCTTTGTTAAAATAACTTATTTCTATGGGTATTCCACCACAGGGATTTTGCTTTAAAAGTCTAATATTCGGTATGGATAGAAACTGCCTTACACTCATTGAAATAGCAGTGCTGATAAAAATCAGTGGCATAGGCAGCGGTTTCAGCAATGGGATCACATGAGAATTAGGGCACAATTTATAGGTCAAGTAAGGTTTGCTTCTGAATAGTAAGTAAAGGCATTCGCGCGTGTGTGTGTCTGTGTGTGTGGGGGGGTATGACCAGGAAAGGACCATTAATTTATGGCTGGATTTATCAAGGGAGGAGGATGATACAGATCAAGGTGTACAAGAAGTGGCTACACATGTAAGCCCAGATACCACAATATAAGGACAAAATGATTGACTTCAACAATTGGCTAAGCTTCTGGTGTCATTCAAAGGGGATCCAGTATCTGTCTGCCTGGGACAAAATGATCGACAGACCACGATGCTTTGCCAGAGATGGTCTGCACCTGCCACCCCTGGGATTCAGGTTACTGGCTAAGGCTCTTGCCACCCCTATAGTGCCGTTTTTAGCAAAGATCAAAGGACAAAACCACCACCGTAACAGGTACAAGCATGCAAAATCTGACGATAATGCTACTCAATGCTAGAAGTCTAAACCTCAAAATGCACTCTCTCGAGGCACTCCTAAAAATGGAGAACATCAATATTTGTGCAGTAACTGAGACCTGGTTCACGGCTCCAGAGAGCACCCCTGCAATACCAGGCTACATCTCTTACCACACTTTTCGGCCGCCAAACCAGGACCGAAACACTAAAGGTGGAGGAGTGTCAATATTCACCAAGGATATTCACACCACCAGGCTAGTTGCCCAAGACAATGCGTCTGAAATTCTCCAGGTGCAACTAACACTAGGTAAGACTGCAATCCAAATTGTAGCTTGCTACAGATCCCCCACCATGCCCCAAGATTCTCACTACACCTTCCTAAACATACTGGAAGATATGAAGATAGAACCAAACACCCTAATACTGGATGATTTTAACTACCCTGCCATTAACTGGGAAAACTACTCGTGTACCAACACCTTTACCAAACGGTTCTTGGAATTTATAAATTCCAACGGCCTGGATCAACTAATCCATAGTCCCACCAGGGGCTCCAGTATCCTAGACTTGGTCATTACCAACATGGGAAATCGGCTCCACACCTATGGTCACCCCCTCGTTAGTCAGGTCTGACCATAAGCTAATCACCCTTAACATCCACATCCCACCCCCACCCCCCAGTAAGGAAAGCTCCATAAAAAACTTCTCCAAAGCTAACTTCATGCTACTCAAGTCAGAAGTGACAAACTTCATGACACCCATGCAGACAGGAACTGAAAGTTCAACTGCTGAATCCTCCTACACTAAGGCACTGTATGAGCAATATCTACTCATGCATGAATCGTGCCATCCCAAATAGAACTAAGATGCTCTCATCCAAAAAACGGAAGCCAATCTGGTGGTCCCCTCTCATAAACAAACTTTACAACAAAAGGAAGAAACTGTTGCAGAAAAGAGGAAAATCCCAGGATGCAAAAAAACTCCCTTACCAGCCTCAGTAAGAAACTGAGATCCCTCATAAAATCCTCCAAAGCTAGTTACGAAAATAAAACTGCCAAAGATTCCAAAGACAGCCACAAGGCATTCTATAACTATGTCAAGAATCTAAATGGTAATGCTCAGATCTGCTCTGAGCTACAACAGAATGGCATTAAATATACTGATCCCAAGGATATTGCCAATATCCTGGCAGATCGATTCAGTGCCAACCTCACCCCCATCTCACCCTCTAAATGGCCCATCTCAATACCGGAAGATTGCTAAATTCCGGTAATAACGGCCACACAGGTAAAAAACGCACTCTCCAAAGCTAAGAATACAGCATCCATGGGACCAGATGACATCCCGGGCTGTGTACCACATGAACTACAATACGAACTGGCACCTCATCTAAGTGTCATGTTTAATCATAGCCCCACCTCAGATTTTGTGCCCACTGAGTGGCGCAGAGCTACAGTTATCCCACTCCACAAGGGGGGAATCCACCTTGAATCCCGGAAACTGCCGTCCCATCAGTCTGAAGAGGCTCATCTGCAAGCCCATGGAGCGTATTATCATGGAACTTATAAACAAAGATATTGGCAACCTTCAAACACTGGACCCCACCCAGTTTGGGTTCGTGAAGGGCCGATCTTGTATCCTGAACCCGACTGACTTCTTTGAATCAGTCTCCAGAGCCATGGACAAGGGTAAGGTGGTTCACAC
>NC_056746.1:1144850435-1144877935 GCF_019279795.1 Protopterus annectens
TGATTAAGAGTCAGGCTAGAAACCACCTTAGACATAAAAAAAGGGAATGGTTCTCAGAGAGATGATCTGCATGGAAAATAAGAAAAGGCTCCACAGCCATCAAAGCTTGCAGCTCCGAAACCCTCCTTGCTGAAGTTATATCCAAACGGAAGGCAGTCTTCTAAGGGAGAAACTTTAAATCTGCAGTGGCAGCTGGCTCAAAAGGAGGAAGAGCGAGTTTCTCTAGAATAAAATTAAGATCCCAGGCTGGAGTAGGTGCCCTTCTGGGAGGTTTTAAGTTGCAAGCACCTCTGAGAAACATTTTCATCAGGGGATGAAAGAAAATGGGTTGCTCAAAAGAACAATGAGCAGAAATGGCTGAAGCATGGATTTTGATAGAGGAAAAAGAAAGACCACCCTGAAGCAAATCAGCCAAGTATTCCAGGATCAGAGGAAGAGTAGGCCGAGAAGATGATTCCCCTCTAGCCTGCATCCAATGAGAGAATCTTTCCCATTTGCCAGCGTAGGACTTCCTAGTGCTAGGCCTCCTGAAGTACACTGACCACCTGCTGGAAAGGGAAGAAGAAATGGATTGATTCATACAATGAGCCATGCTGCCAAATGGAGAGACTGAAGAAGACGATGTAGACTGTTTCCCCCTTCCTGAACCAAAAGATCTGGTTTCAGAGGGAGATGCCAATGAGGAAATTGAGAGAGACTGAGAAGCAGTGGATACCAATGCTGTCTGGGCCAGTCTGGCTCTATGAGAATAGTCCTTGATCTTTCATCCCTGATCTTCAATAATACTCTAGGAAGAAGAGGAAGAGGAGGGAAGGCATAAAACTGACAGAAGCATCCAAGGAAAGGACAGAGCATCCACTCTCCAGGCCTTGCTGTGATGCTGTCTGGTGCAAAAAAGTGGCAAGAAGGTGGTTGCCTGGGGAGGAGAAAAGATCCACCTGAGGAGTGCCCCAACTTTGAATGATGCTGTAAAAGATAGATCTGTTCAGTTGCCACTTGTGAAGATCTAGGGTCTGTCTGCTCAACTGGTTTGCCAAAACATTGAGTCTCCATGGAAGAAACTGAGCTAGGAAATACAGGGCCAAGGATGCTGCTATGGTCCAGAAAATCATGCTCTGTCGGCACAGGGGGTAAGAATGAGTCCCTCCCTGTTTGTTGATGTACCACATGACTGTGGTGTTGTCTGTTCTGACAAGCAGAGTTCCTGGAGACAGAAGATGCTTGAAAGCTAGTAAGGCCTGCTGAACTGCTATCAACTCCTTTACGTTTATGTGCAGGTGCATCTGCGGGGCGTTCCAACATCCCTGTATGCATCTGCCATCCAGGTGGGCTCCCAAGGCGTAGTCCGATGCGTCCATGGTAAGAACATGAATGGTAGGAGGTGGGCGAAAAGGTATGCCTTTGTTTTGTAGACAGGCTGTCGCCCACCAACGAAACTCTGTCTGCAGACATGGAAGCAGAGGAATTATCATATCCAGGTCCTGTGTGTGTTGACACCAAAGGTTCTTGAGGTACCACTGCATATGGAATCATGAGAATGCAAGAGGCCATGTATCCCAGAGCTTGCAGGTATTTCCCTGCAGGGAGCTGGGACATGCTTGCCAAATCCTTGACGTAAACTGAAAGAGCTGCCTGCTTCTCCTGGGTGAGCTACATCATCTGGGCAGCTGTATTCAGACTCGCTCCCAGTAATATTATCTCCTTGGATGGCACCATTTTTGATTTTTCCTCGTTGACCGTGTAACCCAGGGAAGAGAGAAAGTCTTTACAAATTCCAGATCTTTTAAAAGCTGTTCTTGAGAATTTGTTTGAATCAGACAGTCGTCCAAGTATGGATAAATCTGAATTTTCTTCTGCCTGCAAAAAGCAATGACTGGAGCTAGGCACTTTGTGAAAACTCTGGGAGCAGTAGATAAGCCAAAGGGCAGCGCACAGAACTTTTAGTTATGTACTTACCATAACTTTAGATGTCTGGGATCCATCTCGCCTACATTCAATATTGATGGGCTCGGAGCCGATCCCTCGGCTCCGACTCGGCACGCTATGCTATAGAGCGAGGCCTCTTATTGGCTGAGCTATTTCTTATCCCAGGATGCACCACCACTAATCCCCCAGATCTTGTTTGTCCGCATTCATGCACACATGCACAACTTGTTTATATAACATTGTTAGATGTTTCAAGATGAAACAACAGGATTCGGACCTTCTGATATCCTCTGATCTCCAAGGAAGGGGGAAGGAGGGTGGGTTATTGGGAATGTAGGCGAGATGGATCCCAAACATCTAAAGTTATGGTAAGTACATAACTAAAAGATGTTGTGATCCTATCTAGCCTACATTCAATACTGATGGGACAGCGTCCTAGCACCTAAATCCTGGGTGGCTCATTGGAAAACACTCCTGAGCACTGTGGAACCAAATGAAGCTCGTCCTCTAGATGCCACATCCAATTTGTAGTGGGAAATGAAAGTGTGCGGGGAAGACCATGTAGCAGCACAAATGTCACTAATGGCAAGCTTAGAATGAAATGCTATCGAAGTAGCCATAGCCCTTGTAGAATGAGCTTTGACAGAGGTGGTAAGCTCTTTGTTAGAATAAGAATAAGCTTGAGTAATACAGTCCCTGATCCATTTGGCAATAGTGACCTTTGTGGCTTTGCCCAATTTATTGTCTGCAAAGGATACAAACAACTGATCTGTTTTCCTTGTTTGTTTGGTCCTATCTAAATAAAAACGCAACTGCCTATGGACATCTAAAGTGTGGAATATGAATTCCGCTTTGTTAGAATACTTCGGAAAGAAGACTGGAAGTTCTAATGATTGCTGTAGGCAGAAACTGGAACAAACTTTAGGGACAAAGGAAGGATTTGGCCTGAGAGATACTCTGTCTTTGTGAAAAACCAAGTACGGAGGTTTTACAGACAAAGCTTGAAGCTCTGAAACCCTTCTGGCAGAAGTAATCGCCACCAGAAAGGCAGTCTTCCACGATAGAAATTTTAAATCACATGTCGCTGCCGGTTCAAGGGAAGGAAGTTAAGGCGTAACACCACATCGAGATCCCATGGAGGAGCAGGATGAGAAATCGGAGGTCTTAAAAGCGCAGCACCTTTCAAGAAGGTCTTACACAATCTGTTGCTCATTAAAGGTGGGTTTATAGATTCGTGAAAATTGGAAATAGCTGCCAATTGAACCTTGATGGTAGAGACTGAAGAGCCTTGATTAAAAAGAGAAGTTAGAAATTTCAGTACTTCTGATACGGGAATAGTGATGGGATCCAGGCCCCGGAGTTGAGCCCAAATAGCAAATCTTTTCCATTTGTTAGAATACAATTTCTTTGTAGCAGACTTGTGGGCGGAAGATAAGATGTGTACAACTTCTGGATCCAATGTATGACTCCTTACTATAGTCGGAAGAGGAGGAGCCAAGCCGTCAATTTTAAGGTGTGTAGGGACTGGTGGAATAGTCCCGACTGATGAACCAAAAGGTCTGGGATCTGATCCAGGAACCATGGACCTTCCAGAGCATACTTCCAAAGATAGGGGAACCATACTTGACGGGGCCAGTAAGGAGCAACTAAGATCATTTTGCTCCCCAAGAGAGATGCCTTTTGGATCACCCTGGGAAGGAGAGGAACTGGGGGGAAGGCATAAAGCAAGCCGGTGGGCCAAGGACGGGCTAGTGCATCCATGGGGCTCTTCCCCAGAGCCGGGGTGAGGGAGAAGAACTTTTTGCACTTCGCATTCAGTGGAGTCGCGAAGAGGTCGCAACACGGAACTCCCCATTTGCTGAATATCTGATTTGCAACTGTAATGTTCAGAGACCATTCGTGAGGAGAGAGGATGGTTCTGCTCAGTCTATCGGCTATCACACTGGACTTGCCCGGGATATGAGTAGCCACTAGAAAGCGTTTGGTTGACACTGCCCATTCCCAAACTCTCATGGACTCTCTGCAAAGAGGATAGGATCTGGTCCCTCCCTGTTTGTTCAGGTACCAGACAACTGACATGTTGTCTGAGTGAACGGCAATTACGCCCTGAGGGAGGTAATTGTGAAGGGCTTGAAGGGACAGAAGCACCGCCCTCATTTCTAGGATGTTGATATGAAGTAGGGTCTCTTCTGTGTGCCATTTGCCTTGGACTGACCTGCCCAGGGAATGCCCCCCCCACCCCACCTGGGAGGTGTCCGTGGTCAAAGTGGCCGCAGGAGGAGGTGGAACAAAGGGTCGTCCCTGATCCAAATTGGAGGGCACTAGCCGCCAGCGAAGGTCCCGTTTGCATGTTTCCGTGATCCATATGAGGTGACTGAGAGGGAGTTCCTGAAAGGACCATTGAGCTGAAAGGAGCCACTGGAGAATTCTCATGTGCAACCTTGCCAAGGGGACTAGAAGAACCGTGGCGGACATGGATCCCAATAGCTGCAGGACCATCCTGGCTGGGGCTTTGGACCTGGGAAGTAAGGCTCGAACTTGAGTCTGTATGGTTTGTATTCTGTCTGTAGGTAGATAGACCCGCATTTGGTTTGAGTCTATCTCTACCCCTATGAATCTTATTCGTTGAGATGGCAGCAACACAGACATTGGCCAATTGAAGGTGATTCCAAGGGAATTGCCCAGTGATATAGTGGCTTGTAGGCTCCGCAGTAGTAGATTCTTGGAGGTGGCAGTTAGGAGCCAGTCGTCTAGATACGGAAACACCTGGAATCCTAGACTTCTCAGGTGAGCAGTCACGACTGCCAAGCACTTGGTGAACACCCTGGGGGCTGTGGTGAGACCAAAGGGCAGCGCGCGGAACTGAAAATGACTGCCTCCTAGGCTGAAGCGCAGATGTCTCCTGGATGCCTGATGTACCATATGGTAATAAGCGTCCTTGAGATCTATGGAGCACATCCAAACACCTTTCTCCAGCAATGGGAGAATGGTTTGTAGGGTGACCATTCGGAACTTGGACTTTCTAACTGAGCGGTTTAGGATGCTGAGGTCCAAAATGGGCCTCAAGTCCCCAGTCTTTTTTGGCACCAAAAAGAATCTTGAGTAAGTCCCTAATCCGATCTGGTCTACGGGGACCGGTTGGATGACTCCTTTTTGCAGCAGCTTTGAAACTTCTGAGGCTGCAGTATCCAGATGACTGGGTGGCGGGTCCGGGATTTTTTTGGACTGAGGTGGGGAGTGAGAGAAAGGGATGGTGTAACCTCCGGCGATAATTCGAAGCACCCATCGGTCCCGAGTGATACCTTCCCAGGCTTTCAGGTGCTTGACGACCCCGACTGGCTCTGGAGCTGCACAGTCGGGCAATCCCTCAGGGACTGTGAAAGGCTGAAGAGCCACGAAAGGACTCGCGGTCTCCAGTGTTGCGAGGGCCTCTGCCGCCTCTGGGACGGCGTCTTCCAGAAGAATTTCCCCCTCCCCTGCCTCTGGAAGGGGAATCATCCTGCTGAGAGGGGTAAGGCTTCTGAGATCTATGGAACCACATTTTCCCTCCTCTTTTAGCCTTGGGATAAGGCCGAAAGGGAGTGGAAAATCGTGCCCCTGCAGTCAGAGTCTTACCTTCCTGTTCGCAGCGGGTCAGTGTGTCCTTTACCTTGGGTCCAAACAGGGAGGACCCATCAAAGGGGGCGTCGGCAAAGGAAGACTTAAAGGCCTCCGCGAAATGACACAGGTGGAGCCAGGCTTGTCTCCGTAGAGCAATGCCTGTACCCGCCGCTCTACTCGCCCCTTCAGCCGCATAAGAAATGAGCCTCATGGACGAGTTTGAAATGGACGACAATGTAGCCAGCTGAGAGCCAACCGTCTGGGCTACCTCCTCAGGCAGGTTACCCAAGAGGGTATCGGAAAGCTCTTTAATCAGATCCCTTTGAAATCTAGTAAAGTGCGTAAGGTAGTTCAAGGACCTTAATGTAAAGGCCGCTGAACTTAGGGTGCGCTTTCGTGCGATCCATGCTCCTAGACTCCTTATTAGGAGGATGGACGGACGTCGAAGCCTCTGCTACATCTTGCTGGGTAGCAGATGCCACCACCAAAGCATCTACAGCCACACCTTTGGTTAGAAATTCTTTTTCAGGGGGTGCCGAGAGGAACTTATTCGGATGAGCAGGCACTGGTTCCACAGAGTCTGGGTGTTCCCACGCCCGACAGATCAAATCCAAGAGCTCGTCAAGGCCGGAGACACCCAGGAGGCGGAGGGCTGAGGCCCGAAGGCCTTAAGGAACACCGACTCATCAGCAGAAGGGGGTTTGGACTGCCAGCCGCCTCGTTGTTTAAGGGCTTCCAGGATGTCTGCAAAGGAGACATCATCCGAGGATGACTTAGGGGACCCCTCTGCATCATCGAGATCAGTGTCTGATGTAAGAGACTCATCAGGGGAGTCAACGTGCTTCCTCTTGCACAATCTTTTCCTGGGGGGTTCTTCCGAAGAGGCTTCAGAAGGACCTCCAGGAGGGGGGGAAACCCCAGTGGGGGTAACCTCAGGCCCGGGGCTCCGCTGTCTAAGGACAGGGGGACTGCCAAAGACCCAGTCTCGGTATGCAGGGAAGGAGCTGGGGAGACCGTGGAGGTAGCCAAAGAAGATTTGGCTAACGCACTCCTCACAGCCCTGAAGGCGGGACCACCAGAATCCTGGGAGGGTCCCACCTCCGTGGCCACGACAGTAGACGGCACTCCCACCGCCGACGCACCAAGAGGGAGACTTGGGACCGAAAACATCAATCCCGAAGCATCCCCCCCCGGGGCCGATGGAAGAAGTCTGTGTACTGAACTCCGACCCAAGAGCCGGAGTTGGAGTAAGGGTCGGGCCCGACCCTAGAACCTCCACCGGTTCCACCAGCACCGGCTCCAACGGTGCCGAGGCTGTTGGAGGAGGAACCATAGTAGGGAGGTGGACCATCGGCTCCGAAGCCGAATGGGCTGAAGCCAAAACTAGCTTTTGGAACACCGGAGACTGGAAAAGTCTTAGGAGCACCCTGTCGATGTCCGAATCAGACATCTTGGATGATCTGGAAGATACCAATCGGGTCCGAACCGATTTCTCCATCGGCTCCAAAGGACTAGGGGACCGGCTCCCAATGGATTCGACCACTATCGGCTCCGAGAGAGAACTCAAGGCAATTTCCCTCGGTGCCGATAAGGACTTCGGCTCCGAAGGGGAAGAGTCTGAGCCGGTAACCCTCATCGGCTCCAATATCAGTGGAGCCGATGAAGGTGACCCGCCTCATGATGCCCCAGTCCTCGGCTCCGAAACCAGAGGGGTCGAGGCTGGAGGCATCGAGGCAGACCATTCCGCCCTCGGCTCCGAAGTCCATGGAGCCGATGGAGAAGTCTGCCTAGGTTTTTTGGCAGTCGGTTCCGACAGACTGGTCGGAGCCGACGCTTTCTTCTTTTTTGAAGGAGAGGGAGACGAAGATAAAGCCTCCTCGAAGGATGGCTTGATTAACCCCTTAAGGATTAATTTGTTTTTCCTCTCCCGGAGGACCCTTGATGAGAAGGCGTGACACACGCTACATGATTGGCGCCTAAACAGTAAACGCACGAGGAGTGGTCGTCCGTTATGGACATCTTAAAACCACACCTCGTGCATTTTTTAAACCCGGAGGGTTTATGCTCTTTGGACATGACTAAGTTAGAAAAAAAACACACCTGTCTAAAGAGAAACACCAAAACTTAATGGTTTAGAACAGAAATATAAAGTTTTTTTTTTTTTTTAAACACAATACAGATGTACAAGAAAAAATTCCACACAGAAAAAGAGAGAGTCAAGACCCTCTAACTTAAACGGGTACTTGACCCACAAATAAAACGCTAAGATAGCAAAGGCAAAAGGGGAAGGCCCCTCTAACTAAAACGGGAAACCTTCCCTTGACGAAATCACAAATTCCTCAACAGAACTGTTCAATACACACTCAAATCACAACAATAGCTGTTAAAACAGCTTTTGGGTTCAAAGCAAGCAAATTCCTGACAGGAAAAGCCTAAATAAATTAGTACTTAGCCCAGCCAAGTTGAGACCACGTCTAAGCTTGTAAGCGGCAAACGAGATCTGGCGGATTAGTGGTGGTGCATCCTGGGATAAGAAATAGCTCAGCCAATAAGAGGCCTCGCTCTATAGCATAGCGTGCCGAGTCGGAGCCGAGGGATCGGCTCCGAGCCCATCAGTATTGAATGTAGGCGAGATAGGATCACATAACATCTGATAATGTTGCTTGCCCACTCTGAAACAAAGGTATTGCCAGCAACTTTCCCCAACAGGAATGTGCAGATAAGCTTCTTTGAGATCCAAAGTTACCAGCCAGTTGTCCTGGTCTAACATTGGTAGCAACTGATGCAGAGTGAACATTTTGAACTTTGGAATTACCAAGAAAGAGTTCAGAATGGATAGGTCTAGGATAGGACGCCAGGTGCCTTTCTTTTTGGAACTAAGAAAAGTCTGGAATAGAAGCCCTGGCTTACCAGCTGAGCAGGAACTGATGCTATTGCTCCCAGATGTAACAGAGACAAAATTTGCTTTTCTACTTCTGCCCTTTGGTTTGGAGGAGTGTCCGGGAATCCTTTGGGTACTGGAAAGGTGTGGAAAGAAAACCTGTGTCCTAGGGATACAGTTCTGAGTACCCATTTGGCATCCGTGATGGTGACCCAGACAGTTGCAAAAAAGGCCAACCTTCCCCCTAAAGGATTCTCCGGGCATGCAGGAACAGGCAGAAGTTGGACAGAGTCATTGAGAATGTTTGGACTGAGATGTAGGCTTAGAACTTCCCGCCTTGGAAGTGGAAGCATGCCAACACTTAGACCTTTGAGGGGTAGCCACCTGTTCCCTAGAAGATTTGTAACCTCAAGTCCGAGAACGGTTCTGTCTGCTGGTTATCAAGAAACATCCAACTCTTAGAACGGTAATTCCTGCTGGAGCGAGGAGGTTGAACGTGCAGAAAATCCTTAACTGTTTACATAGACTTGGCCTTATCCTCCATCTTTTTGAGCACTTCCTCTGCTTCGGTGCCAAAAAGACTGTCCTTATGTAAAGGTACATCTAAAAGCTTAGACTTGACACTCTGGAAGGGGCTGCACCCTGAGCCAAGCATGCCTTCTGATAACAGATCCAGTAGCTGTAGCCCTGCAGGAGGCTTCTAGAATGTCAAAACCACAATGTAATGAATGCTTATCAACAAGACTGGCAGAATTCAACAAATCCTGCATATCCTTATTCTCTGCCAAAAGAGGCACATTTGCAATCTTTGACTTAATAGCCTCCAAGGTGTGCTACTGATATTTAAGCATATGAAAAAGGCAATTAGTAGACCTAATAGCAAGAGTGGCAGAGGTATAAACTTTTTTACCCCACCTATCCAGGTTCCTAGAATCCCTGTCAGAAGGAACAGGATTTTTGGTAACCATGGCCTTAACTCCTTTAGGCCCCTGAGAAATAACCTCTGGGTCAGCTAGCGGATTCTTAAAAAGAAACTAATGAGAATCAGGGACTCTATAGTACCTGTCAGGTTTCCTGTGAGCAGGAGGAACCAAATCCGGAGTCAAGGAATTTTCCAGAAAAACAATCAACCACCTCCAACACTGGAGGAATAGCCAGAGGCTTATGCTGTGGTAAATCCAAAAACTCCCTAATCCTTTTCTTAGATTGGGGATAATCCTGACTTTCCCATTTAAAATGCTCCCTGAGAATATCCAAAGTATCACCAAAGGAGAAATCCTCTGGAGGAGAAGCAGAAGAATGGATTCCTCTGCATCCGAATCCCCAAAAGAAGAAAAAAAACCTGAGAAACTTCCTCTTCATCAGCAGAAATGCTAGAAGTAGCAGAACCTGAATAAGATACAGCCTCAGGAGAGACATCCCTACCTCTTTTTGAAGGAGGAGGCTGTGAACCCCTAATATGAGTCAAAAGGTCATTAGTCATTTTAACCACTTGAGATTGAGGGGAACGAGAGGAAACTGGAGCCTGTTTCTTCACAGGCTTACGACTGGAAGATTTATCTGCAAGTCTAAAGGACTTGGGTGGGGGGAACTGGCAACCGCTGAAGTCGTGGCAGAGGTCGTCGGAATGAGCCTGCTGTCCGAAGGAAGAATGGAGGCCTCAGACATAGGAGCCAGTTAGCGGCTCCGAATCCAGCTAAAGAAGCAACATGCAGAAGGTCAGAAGACAAAATGGAAGCCAGAGTCCTGGGGGACTCCGAAATGGTCTCAACCGAGGCCTGTGGCTGAAAATCCTCAGACTGCAGGGGCTGCAAAGGCACCTCACTGGCCACCGCAGGACTGACGACCAACTTATCTGAAGACTTGACTGTCTGAAGCCTGTCGCGGTCCTTATCCTTACGATTCTTAGTGATATCTGAAGCCTGAAGACCAGTGGACGCTACACCGACAAACTTAGGCCACACTCCAAAATGCTTAGCTAAAAGCTTAGCCAGACAACTAGTAGTACGCGGACTAAAGGAAGCACAGAGATCACAATTAGTAACATGGTGGTCAAGGCCTAAACAAATAATACAACAGGAATGAAAATCTCTACGGGGAATCTGCTTTCCACAGATAAGACAATTATTAACTTTTTCTGACATTTGCTAAGGCAAGAAAAAAAGGATCCCCAACGGGGTACTTAGCTGTAGCTGACTTCAACTTTGTAGTTGGAAACCAAAAAGATAAACTGCCGACTGGCACTCGTGCAAAAAAGCTTCTGCTTCGGGCTCCGTGGTAAGGAAGACTGAAGAAGTGACGTCGGCTACCTCCTTTTGCATCAGACGTCCTGACGTCCTTTACAACTGATGACAGACGACATCATATTTACTTACCTTTGGTATTCTGGCTGATCGAGGGCTACCGGGAGCCAGATTAACCCACTGGTTAGGACTGCAACAGTGAAACACGATGAACATCTATGGTGTACTAACTGTTGCACTGGTGTTGGATGGAAAGGTGAAAAGGTTGCAACAGAGTGCCCCAACACCAAAAAAAAAAAAAAACAAGTCACAACCCTCAGATTTAAGGACTACTTGTGAGGTAACAGAATGCTCCTGCTGAGGCTGTCTGCCAGAATGCTAGATTTCACTGTTATTTGCACTGCCACCAGAAACTGCTGGGAAGAAATCACCTACTGCCAAACCCTCATGGCCTCTCAGAGGGGATAAAAATGTGCTCCTCCCTGCTTGTTCAGGTACTACATGACCAACATATTGTCAGTCTCAATCGCAATCACACCTCTGTGAAGAAGTTCCTGAAAAGCCTACAACGCAAAAAGGACTGCCCCTCTCCATTACACTGATGGGAAGATGGGCCTATGCAGACAACCAAGCCTCAAGAACTGTACTTCCATCATAATGCTCACCCACCCCAGGAGGGAGGTGTCCATGGTGACCATGACAGGAGGAGATGGAAGAATGAATGGTCTTCTCTTGGTTACTAAAGGAGACTGCAACTACCAATTAATCTGGTCACGACATACCCTTGTCAGTTGTATTACGTCCATGGGATAGGTTAGAAAAAACCTCTAAAACAGCCAGAATCCATTGCTGGGCTTTCATATATGTGGCTAGATGAACCAACCCCATCAATGATGCCACGTGACAATTCCATAACCATTTGAGCTGGGGGTTTCAAGACTGCAAGCACCAATAAGGCCTGAGCATGAAGACCGGACACTCTTGACAGTGGCAACCTAGCTATACGACTGAGTTCATAGGTTGTCGACTGGATACAATCAAACCTGAGGTGCTGAAGGTTTGACTTCGGGTAATTGACTGTAATGCCTAACTGGTCACACAGATTGAGTAAAGAATCTTTGGGCGTGATCAACTATGTTTTTGTGGGAACAGTGAGGAGCCAAAAGTCCAGGTATGGAAAGACCTGAAAACCCTGCAGCCAGGGCCAGGTTGCAACCACTGCCATATATTTGGTAAATACATGGAGGGGCAGTGGCGAGTCCAAATGGTAAGGCTCTGAAATGAAAATGATTGGCCCCTAGACGGAAGTACAAAGACTTCCTGGAGCATCTGTCTATTTTGATAGGATGGCAGGCGTCTTTGAGGTCTACTGAGCATCCAATCATCCTTCCTCAGCAGATGTAAGATGGACTGCTCTGTGACAATCTGGAACTTTCTTTTTCATGGACTGATTCAGTCTGCTCAAATACAAAATGGGCCTGGGGTCTTTTGGAACAAAAAAAGGAAGTTGGCATAATGGTTAAGGTGTTTACCTTACAGACAGAAGGTGCAGGGTTTGATTTCCACATAAGGTAATTGGCTATGCTTAAAATGGCCCACAAGGGTAGTTAGCCTAGTATGAACCTATAAAACCTATGAAAAAGGATATGAATATACCCCAGATCCGATCTGATCTGGTGGAACCTCCTGGTGGACTCTGAGGAGCTTGTGGACCTCTGCTGCTGCCTGCAGTTTCTGATGGGATGGAACATCTGGGAGTCACTTTTGATGCAAATTTGGAACTTCAGGAAAGAATACGACTCTTAGCACACATGCATCTGAGTGATGGCCTCCCAAGCTATTGGGTTCAGAGGGAAAACTACCCCTGACTACTTCCAGAGTAGAACAGTCAGGCAATCCATCAGGATCACTGGAAGGGCCCATCAGAGCATGCCTCATAGAACACCTGATTCTGTGTCAATTATGATTCTACCCCCCTGACCTCAGAATGAACCTGCTGAAGCAGTGTCTTGAGAAGACTGCAAAGACTTGCTAAAGAAAAGCTTGCCTCTATTTGGTTCCTTGAAAAGGAGCACTGTGGGGTTTCAAAGCACACTCCTATAGTGGACTGTCTTCCCATCCTGCTCACTCCTCGTTACAGTATCTATGACCTTCAGCCCAAAGGGAGAAGAGCCATCAAAGAGAGTACTGACAAAGCACGCAGTGAAGCAGTCAGTAAAGTTACATAAATGCATCCAAGCATGGTGCCATATGACAATGCCAGAGCCGGCCGCTCGGGACAATCCATCCACTACATTAAAAATGAGCCTCAGACACACTGGATATAGAAAGCAGGTTAGATGACCATCTCCAACATCTTGTGAGTCTCTGGAGACTGCTGTATCTTAATGGCCATTGACAATTCAGACATTAAATCATGTTGAAGCCTTGTCAAGTGAGACAAAGTAAGTGCTCTCAGCATAAAAGTGGCTGAGGCATAGCAGTGCTTCCCCAAATTGTCCAATGCTTGAGACTTCCTGTTTGGGAGACAGACTGAGGAGCTCTCCTCAAAGAGCTCCTTCTTGGTGGCCACCACCACAATAGCATCTACCTTACTCCAATGCGGTTGATTCTTTGGGGGGTGAGGAAGTCTTGTCCATCTGCTCCACCATGTTGGGTTCCTTCCATGCCCTCCAGAACACTTAAGTCTATAACAGCATCTGGTGTGGGAACCACTGAAAGCATGGATGGGCTCACGCTGAAGACCACCAAGAATACTGACTCATCCAGAGAAGGGGCTTCAGAAGTCCAGCCACCAAGTTGGCAAAACACCTCTAACAGATTGCCAAAAGAGTCATCCTGTGGATACTTAGGGGACCCTCTCCTTCCTTGAGGTCAGTATCTTCTGTGAGGGACTCCTCCGGGGAGTCCAGGTGTTTCTTCTTAACACATCCTCTTCTCTGAAGACTCCCACTACAGTGATGACAGGATGGAAGGGGAAGAAGAAAGCCTTGGTGGGGGTGCAGTATGAAGACGTATTGATGCAAGCTGTCCTGGAATGGACTGATGACTGAGCACAGGTCCAGATGAGAAAGGGGAAGGGACAGTGGTCTGTCCTGACAGCCCAGAAGTAGATGCAACAAGGGAATGGGTCAGTGCAGAGGATGGTCAAGCAGTCAGATCGGACTCCAGGCCCGAAGACTTTAGATCCAAAGGGGCAGAGGGAGGAAGCAAAGTAGTGGTTCAGTACCAAAGAAATAAGTCCCAATTGCATCTGTGCCTGGAAAAAGAACCTCATCACAAATTCGAAGTTTTGATGTTACTCACAAACCTAGACAACTGTAAAGTTGAGGCCACCGATGGGTGCTTGGAAGGTCTTTTGGAGGAAGACAAACTTGTGTCAGATCAGAGCTAGAAAAGCTCTTAACTGGGGCAGGGAGGGAGAAGACTCATGTGATGGGTTTGGTGGCATGGAAGGGGAGAAGGGGGAAACTGCTCTGCCAGATGGGCCCCCTTTAAGTAGAAAGGGGCTTGGAAGAATCAGAGCTGGTTGAAGGCATCGATACAGATCATCTCAGAGGAGTCAGAGCCAGTATCGGTGTTGGGGCAGCCAAGGAACCTAAAGGTCGTGGGACCTTCGGATCCAGCAAATCAAACTAGAAGGACCGGGGGACAGACTAAGATGATCTCTTTCGATCCCCTTTCAATATTGATGTTTCTCAGATCCAGCCTTCGGAGCAGACAGAGAAGCACCCGAAGACCTGGAGGGAAGAAGTCCTTTGAGGACCAACTTGGCCCTGGATCCAAACCCTTCACAAACTGAACACCCAAAGTCCAGGTGCAAAGGTCCGTAGCAACAGACACATAAGGTGTTTGTCCTACAATGGTAATTTGTGCCTGCAGACCACACATTTCCTAAGATCTTTATCCATGCTCAAACCACAGTAAACACGAAAGCTCTACACTCACTAACTACAGAGCCCACAAGAGATGGTATTCCCTGTACTTTTTGGGAATAATGGAAAAAACAAACCAATAAATTACAGTAACAAAAAAATCTACTTGCCTATCTACAACACACTTCACCCCTCACACTTCACACTATCTTAACAGTAATAAAGGGTAAGGGAATACATTTTAGGAAGAAAAGGCATTACCCTAGCAATACCACAAAAGGATACATGAAGTGAAGTCAAGACCAAGCTGCTGATATGGACGGAGGCAAACTAAATCTGAGGATTAGGGTGAGGAGTGGGGAGTTATGGGTAAAGGACTTAGAACAAAGCAAGTAGAAGACATTGTAACTGGTCAGTGTCGGATTCAAACGTCCCACAGGTTGAATCCAAATGCAGCAGCCAACATCGGCTCAATTATTTTCGGTCTGAAACACCTTAATACTATATGAACAGAACAACTCATTCTGTAAGAATGCACTATTGTTTTGGCAAAAAAAAAAAAAAAAAAAAAAGTGAAGTATAGTTCTTTGCACTGGTTGGGTGTATGGTTTCTCCTACAAAATCTCACATTTCCATAAGAAATTCCACCTTTTCAGATTCCCAAAGTGCGATAACCCCAACTCTTTGTACAGACACTTTTATCTGATAGGTTGGAATGTCACGCAGACAGACTGCCTAAAAAAAGGAGTACAGGGGCAGCAAAGGCTTTAGAAAGAATGTGAAAGTCTAAGTAAAAGAGGTGCAGACCATCCCTGGCAAAGCAGGAAGGCTTGCCAGCCATTTCTTCCCAAGAGGACATAATGGATCCCCTTAGAATGATACTAGTTATTTAGCTACTTACAGTCTACAACTCTCAGCATCATTCTTGGTAATGGAAAAACATAACACTCCAGGGCTGGTGTGGTATAGCTGAAGAAAAATAGCCCAGACCAGTGCCTTTCCTGATCAATCATATCCTTCTGCATGTCCCCCTGGGTACAGCACCTATGGTAATTCACCACCCCCTAGTCAGGTCACAACAGTATTTATCAGGATGAAGGGATATAAAAGCTCTTATGTGGATAGACAGCTGTCACAATATTCTTAATGCAGCCTGGGGAGACTGGTGTCCATATGCGTAACAAGACAGTCACCTAATACTAAACATTACGGTGGGCAGTCCGCACTCTTGTGACTTGTTAGAGGCAAGTGTACTGGATGTGCTGCTGTGTTAACTAATGACAGGGGCTTCTTAGCTTTTAGCCTGCGAGGCTTAAGTAGCATTTTCTTAACCTGAGTAAGCTGGTTTAGTGAAAGTGCTGTGGGTTCATGCTCAAGCACATGCCTGTGTGCACATACATGAGTTGTGTTTACCAAATGTGTTATGTGGGAAGCTGGCCTCCAAGCTCAGTAAATACCTATATCTCTCGCGTACTGAAGCACTATGAGGTGAGGTAGCAATAGAGTTTTCAGTAAGCATGAGGCAGTGTACCTAGTGCTAGCAGGCTGGTTACAGAAGGGGCAAAAGCAGGCCAAGAATACATATTTGCCTGATCAGCCAAACTGGTATGAGAAAAACTTAATAACTTTCTCTTTGTACACGACAGAGTGGGATAACACAGACTCGGAAAAATCAATATGGGATACGGCTAACTGATACCAAAATATAAATTGACTACTATATCAATTCAATTCACAAGTATAAAAAAATTAAAGGTGACAAAATAAGGGGGGGGGGGGGGGCGCAGTAAGGTAATCAGTAAAAAAAAAAAACAAAAAAAAAAAAGCACTGACAAAGTAAATAGTTTCCGTGCAATGTCAATAGAGCAGCCAGTCAAATAATAAAAGTATATCACATGGGTAAACCCTCTATTCTCTAGTGTAGTATCTGTAAATTACATAATACATCAATTGGTAATGAGTAGAAATGCCACAACACAACCAATTATCAAAAATTACAATCAGTAAAGTTAGCAGAACAAGTGTGCTAATTTAAGAAATGCATCCAGGAGTGCAGTCATTAAATTTATAAGCTAAAAAAGACCGAATGATTTGACTTTATGTAAAAGCACAAAATTAAAGACAATTGTCATCAACACCTCTTTCCCCCATTTTTACATGGGGTTGGAGTGTCACCTCAACACTGGTCAGTGTGACTAAATCACCTAGAGCCTATGTTCATAGGAGTGCAAGTAAAGTCAGAGGGAAGGCAGTACAACATGCCTCGTATATGACAGGGATGAAAAGGCTTGCCTTACCTGCTGTAGACCAGATTCTTGTGTTGGTTGCCTCGCAAGATAAAAACTGGTTCACAGCGAACCAAACTGAGCAAAGCTCCTGGTAATTAAAGTCTGCAAGAATCTCCCTTCACTCTTCTATACAGAAAGATTCAGGCTGAACATACATTTTACTTTAGAAATTATTGGTTTTATTGTACTTACAGAGTGACCTAAGGGGGCAACCAACTTTACCAAGCACTGAGAGACTCAGGATGGTTTCCTCAACACACTTGCATTAATGCTGGATTTAGTAGCTTCCATAACTGGTTAACCACTCTTTCATATACTACTGATTTTAATGCATTTAACATGCTGCAGTAATCCCCCTTATTGCAAATGTACATGTAAAAGCTGCAAATATGGTTGTTTCCATATTATCTCCATCTGTACGGTCCTGACCTCCACCAACCAAGCCTTCACTGAAAATGGGCCACAAACCCAAGTCATTTTTGCTACAAGTAACATTACAAAGGTCACAAGTTTTATGCAATTAAAACAGATAAAGCAACCCTGCACAAACCCAATATTAATCATTATGAAAGAAATTTAAAAAACGCTCTGTTATAATGTATAAATTCAGTAAGAAAATGTGCTACTTCAGTTTAGTTTTTCAAACACTGGATATTATGCACGTTGTGTGGGGACAGCAATCAACTGTACTGTTGGCACTCTTCACTTAAAATTACAATAGCGCTATCCCCATCCATTTTGGGACCTTCACTCTCTAACAGCTGTTCTCTTAATGTAATCGCAGCTGAAAAGATGGCAAAAGTAGGGCTTTTTTTTTTTCTTGGGGTGGGCTTTACGCACCACCATCATTAATGTGTAAATGCCAGATGTTAAATGCCACAGTCATCTTCTTCACACAAAGCAGATTAGAGCAAAAAAGCAAACTGAAAACCTTTAGTCAGTTTACTGTTAAGACTAGAAAGACTAACACCATAAAATAAATCGCTTACTTGAGTGTGTCCACAGTGTCTTCACTCATTCCAGGTACAGGCCTTTCTATATCTAAATCTCGACGGCTAGAAATAAGAGCAGAACTCAGTTAAGATTTCATTTTCCAAAATTATTCTCATTTACAACTAAAAACCTTATGGAAGAATTTAAATTAAAGTAAGTGTTCCAGTCTAAGCTAAACTCTGATCTGTACTATGAGTAGGAACAGCAATGTTGCTTTAGTCAAACTGCACAAAAATACAAATGTTTTAACAAAGGCATGGTGCATGCATACCTACTTATGCTCTCATTCACGCAAACTTATTTCTAATACATATTTTATTAACATCTCTGAAAAAAATGGCAAACCTGTCAAGACTACATTTTACCAGTACCGTTTTAAGCACGTCAGATAGCAGTACAGAAAATCTTGGTTGGAGCTTCAAAAAAGTGGGGTTTTTTTGGCCAATAAAATCAATGCTTCAAGATGAAAGTTTGCGAAGCCCTACAGAGCATATTCTGCCAGGACCTGAGACTGTAACATACAGTAAAAGTCCAAGTACACAGAAAAATGAAGAATGCATTCATCCTCCATCTTAAGCATATCTAACGAACCGGAGAATGCTTCAAAATATCACAGGATGACCCAACAGTACCAAACCACTCCAATCTAACTGACCTAAAACAAATCCACAACAAATGGGGATGGGTGATATCTGATAACTGCATAGGAAGTCAAATACCACAGGCAAAGAAAGGGTGCTGACCAGAAATTTCCCTACACATATGAACATCTGTTTCTTGATGTCCCATTTAATAAGTGTACAGCTATAAATGCTACTATCTTGTAAAGAATTTGCACGTCAAGTGATAGTTATTTACAAACACTTGAAGGATGCCAGTATCAACCACTCCACAGACTGAGTAGTTTAAACACTGAAATGATGATATGGTATCAAAGTAGACAAACATCTGCAGAAATCAAGAAGCATTTGAAGAAATGTAATCATTTAAGAGTCTGCTTCGAAATACAGAAGTAAACTTCTCAGTATGATCCAGATACAAATACCAACAATTCTCTTACTGCAAGGCAATTTAGCAAAGAATCAGAAGGTTTGGATCCAAAAGTTTTACTTATACCTTGCTGGGAGCCAAAAGCCTGAAAAATACAGTCTGCTATATTTCTACATAATGTTGGGGAAAAATTCCTTAAAAGGCAGTTTAAAAAAGTTACGTGCTTACCAGAATGTTCCATCTGGGTTGCCCATTTTCATTCTTCCTCAACTATTGGGTTCGGATACAAACCTCGCATCCGACTCAGCTGTTACTATAGCTCATGGTAATTTAAAAGCTCTCGAGCTCCTCCCTACCCACAATGAACCAAACCACACCATACCTCAGATCTTGTTTACTAGATGACAAAGAAATATTAACATAATATCCCTGACAGAAAAGCCATTATCTGGAGATCAAAATAAGGCACAATGGTGCCCTTATGAACTCTCATTCTTCCAGAAGTCTATCTTGACAAAGGATGGGAGTTGGTGGGCGGGGAGTTGAGGAAGAATGAAACTGGACAAACAAGATGGAACAATGTGTTAAGTACATAACTTTATCCGATTTATGTCAATATTCATTCATTCCTCAACTATTGGGAGAGGGTCGACAGCTAGCTGGTATCCCAGGTGAACTCTAAGGATATTCCTGAGCATGGCTGAACCAAAGGCTGCTCTTCCTCTTGAGACCAGATCTAGACTGTAATGAGTAACAAAGGTATAAGGGCTTAGCCCAAGTTGCAACTGCACTGCACATAGGTTGGTACTAGGCTATCGGCCCTAGGGCCTATACAAGCCAAGCCATAATAATTCCCTGGCCATTTCTTCCCTAGTTCCCTGTCGAGCAGGGCAATTGACGTGATCCCTGGGATGAATTTCCTATCTCCCATCCAATCATCAAGGTTCTTTTTGAAGATGGCCAAAGAGGTGCTCAGCTTGACATGTATTGGCAGTCTATTCCAGAGTATGGGGAGTCTCTGGGTGAGGAACCTATCCCTCCCAGCATGTTTTGTTCATTGTGATGACCAGGTTTAGATCCCTGGAGCGCGTGGCTCTGAGGGATTGGGATTTCTTTAAGTGTAGCATGTCCAACAGCTCTGGGTTTAACAAGGCCTTGCATGTTAAGCAGAGATTGCCGCTGAGTAGGTGATATGCGACAGAGTATAGCTGGAGTTTTTTTTAGACGGTCAGCATACGGCATCTGCTTTAGGCTTGTGATTCTTTTAGAGAGGTATTTCTGTGGCCTTTCCAGATGTTGCAGATGTCTTGTGAGGTACATACCAAATGGGGCGTT
The DNA here is from genome assembly GCF_019279795.1 of Protopterus annectens. Taxonomy (NCBI): domain Eukaryota; kingdom Metazoa; phylum Chordata; order Ceratodontiformes; family Protopteridae; genus Protopterus; species Protopterus annectens. The sequence goes on from NC_056746.1 coordinate 1,144,870,567, forward strand.
GTACTATATAATGGGTCTAATGAGGGATGAGTACAGTGGGACAATGACCTCCTTTTTTTCTGGATGAAAAGCCCTTAGTGATGAGGTGTGCCATATAAAAGGATTTCCTGACTGTAGTGGCGATGTGCTTATCGAAGGCGAGACCACTGTCCACCTGTGTCTAAGTCCCTTATCACACTTCAGGTGTTTAGTGTACTGCTACTTATGTGGTAATTCATGGGTACGTGTTTTTTCCCAAAGGGAATAACTATACATTTCTTGGCATTGAGCTTGAGCCCATGGCAATGGCACAAAGCATCTGTTTCTGTAAGGCCTGTTTGTAGAATATCTACATCATTTGGGGATTTAAAAATGGCTCCCAGTTTACTGTCATCTGTGAACTTTTGTTAGCCAGAGTCCCTTAGTGCTGGCCTGTACTTCAGAGAAGTAGATGCCATACAAGTGCGGTCCCAGGACTGAACCCTCAGGTACTCTACTTGTCACTTGTCTGGAGCTGGATTTTGAGTTGGCTACTTTTACAGTGTGGGTTCTGTTAGTAAGCCAGTTGGCAACCCATCGAGTGACGCAAGGATTAATGCCCAGCTTAGTAAGTTTATCTATGATTCCAGACAGGGGGATGGTGTCGAAGGCCTTGGTGAGGTCCAGATAGGCTGTGTGGACCACCTTGCCCTCATCCACGGCTCTGGAGACTGACTCAAAGAAATCAATCAGGTTTAGGAGACAAGATCAACCCTTTACGAAACCAAACTGGGTGGGGTCCAATGTTTGAAGTTTGCCAATGTCTTTGTTTATAAGTTCCATGATAATGCGTTCCATGGCTTTGCAGATCAGGCACTTCAGACTGATGGGACAATAGTTCCCAGGATCCAAGGTGGACCCCCCTTGTGGAATGGTATAACTGTAGCTGTGCGCCACTCATTGGGCACAGAGCCTGAGGTGAGGCTATGATTAAACAGGACACTTAGGTGAGGTGCCAGTTCATTTGTTAGTTCATCTAGTACACAGTCCGGGATGTCATCTGGTCCCATGGATGCTGTTTTCTTAGATTTGGAGAGTGCAGTTTTTTTACCTTTGGGGTCGTGATTACCAGAATTTGGCAATCTTTTGGTATTGAGATGGGACCTTTAGGGGGTGAGAGGGGGAGTGAAGTTGGTACTGAATCGATCTGCCAGGATATTGGCAAAATCCTTGGGATCAATATATTTAATGCCATTCTGCTGTAGCTCAGAGCAGATCTGAGCATTGCCATTTAGATTCTTGACATAACTATAGAATGCCTTGTGGTTGCCCTTGGAATCTTTGGCAATTTTATTTTCATAACTAGCTTTGGAGGATTTTATGAGGGATCTCAGCTGCTTACTAAGGCTGGTAAGGGAGTATTTTGCATCCTGGGATTTTCCTCTTCTGCAACAGTTTCTTCCTTCTGTTGTACAGTTTGTTTATGGCAGGGACCACCAGATTGGCTTCCTTTTTTTTTTGGAGGAGAGCATCTTGGTTCTATTTGGAATGGCACGATTCATGCACGTGTGGATGTGCTCGTACAGTGCTTTAGTGTAGGATTCAGCAATCGAACTTTCAGTTCCCGTCTGCATGGGTGTCATGAAGTTAGTCACTTCTGACTTCAGTAGCATGAAGTTAGCTTTGGAGAAGTTTTTTATGGAGGTTTCCCTACTGGGGGTGGGGTGGGGTGTAGACGTCAAGGGTGATTAGCTTATGGTCAGACCTGACCAACGAGGGGGTGACCACTGGTGTGGAGCACTGATCTCCTATGTCGGTAATGACCAGATCTAAGATATTTGAGCCCCTGTTGGGACTATGGATTAGTTGATCCAGGGTGTGGGACTATGGATTAGTTGATCCAAGGTGTTGGAATTTATGAATTCCAAGAACTGCTGGGCAAAGGTGTTGGTACCAGAGTAGTTTTCCCATTTAATGGCAGGGTAGTTGAAATCACCCAGTATTAGGGTGTTTGGTTGTATCTTAATATTTTCCAGTATGTTTAGAAAGGTATAGTGAGACTCTTGGGGCATGGTGGGGGATCTGTAGCAAGTTGCAATTTGGATTACAGTCTTACTAGTGTTAGTTGCACCTGTAGAATTTCAGATGCATTGTGTTGGGCAACTAGCCTGGAGGTGTGAATATGAACACTCCTCCGCCTTTAGTGTTTCAGTCCTGGCCTAGATAAACATGGACAAAGTTGACATAGATCTAGTTGAGTGGACTCAAAGGTTTTGGTAATGAGACACACAATTTATTGTAAACAAAAGACAGAATCAGTAAGCCACCTTGCCAAAGTTACTTCTGTAACTGATTTACCAATTTTGGATTCTGCAAAGGATAAACAGTTGATCAGATTTTCTAACTTCTTTTATTCTATGCATGTAGAAACATAAATTTCCTATGGACATCTAAGAAATGCAACACGTAATCTCCTTTTTTCAAATTTTAGAAAGAAGACAGGCAAATTAATGGACTGGCTGATTATGGATTCTGACACCACCTTAGGAAGGAAAGAAGGGTTGGGTTCATAATGTTACTCTATCCCTATGAAATAAAAACAAGCAAGGAGGTTTAGAAGACAATGCCTGAAGCTCAAAATTTCTTCTAACTGAGATAATGGCCACTAGAGGAATTTAAGGCCATGTTTTGCTACTGGTTCAAAGGGAAAATGAATTACAGCCTGCAGTACTAAAATTCAAGTCCCATGGTGGAGAAGGGTCTTTATAAGGTGGTCTCAACAGAAAAGTGCCTCTCAAGAAGGCCTTACAAAGCTTTGATGAAGCTAGGGGAGAATTCTCAATTCCAATATGGAAGCTGGAGATTGCTACCAAATGAATTTTAATGGTCAAGAAGCTAGCTCTGTGGTTGAAGACTGTTATAAAACACATGGACACTTTGTACAGGGGCTGAAAAAAAGTTAATATGTTTTAGATTAACCCAAACAACAAATCTCTTCCATTTACTTCCGTAAAGTTTTCTTGTAGAAACTTTATGTGAAGAAAGTGTATGACGGACGGGGATGAGAGCACAAGTCTGGCTAGTAAAAGAAGTGGAGAAACCATGCTGTCAACTTTAGGTTTGAGATATCTGGATGAACTATGCCTGTCAGCTGACACAGGAGGTCTGGAGTCAGATTCAGACTTCCAAGGTGGGTAAGTAGAAGCCAAAGAAAAGGGAACCAAATCTGTCAAGGCCAGTAAGGTGCACTGAGGATTACTGTGCTCTTCAACCAGGCAGCTTTCTATAGGAATTTGAGAATTGGGGGGGGGGGGGTGGATGGTAAGCATAGAGAAGACCAAGGGGCCAGTCGTGGAGTAGAGCACCCCCTCGGTAATTCCCCAGTAGAGGGATGACATCAAAGTAGCTGCTGCACATGTTTAGAGGCAATGAAAACAGATTGCAGCAAGGCTGGCTCCACTGATAGAAAATCACTTCTGTCATTTTCACGTTGAGAGACCACTTGTGAGATAGTAGGACAGAGCTGCTCAATTTGTCTGTTATCATGTTGCACATCCCAGAAATGTACCAGAACACAAATGTGTCCGTCTGAATTGCAAATGTTCTGAAAGGGAAAGAGTCTTGGAAGGCCTGCAATGCTAAGACCACTGCTCTCATTTCCAAGACATTGATATGTGTATTGACCTCTTCAGGGGACCAAGTGCCTCGGACAGATTTCCCCAGGAAGTGCCCCCCACCCAGTTTGGGATGTGCCTGGGGTCACTATGGCCTTGGGCTGAAGGGGAATGAAAGGATGGCCCTGTAGAACCTGATCTGATTGAATCCACCACCAAAGGTATTTCTTCCGTGCCTGAGTGATTTTTATTTGGGCTGTCATTCACTGATAAAGAATCTACCATTGTGTAGCTAGAATCCACTGAAGAATTCTTATATGAAATCTTGCTACAGGAACTAAAATTATGGCAGCTGTCATGGACCCCAAGGCTTGGAGAATCAAATGGGCTGAAATTTTGGTACAGTGAACTATTTTCCTGACCTAGAATCTGATAGTTCACACTCTTGCTAGAGGAAGAGATGCTGTTACTGATACTGTGCTGAAACTGTTCCTTTAAACTCCAGTATGTGAGAAGGTTCTAATGGAGATTTGCTGTCATTTGCTGTAATTCCCAAAGGAAGCAAAAGTTTGTAGTACCTGATCTCTTGCTCTTATAAATTGATTGATAGGGTGGTAATGAGCCAGTCGTATAGATATGGAAACACCCAAAATCCTTGCAGTTTCAAGTGAGCTACTACCACTGCCATGCATTTGGTGAACACCAAGGAGGGCTGTGGTGAGACCAAAGGGCAGGACTTTTAACTGCTAATGATTGGCTCCTAACCGGAAGCACAAGTACCTTCTGGACTGCCTGTTCAATTTATGTGACAGACCTTCAAGTTGCGTACTATAGCGTACATCTAGGCTTCCTTCCCAGAAAAAGGGCAAAAATGGACTGAACCGTGACCATCTGAAACTTTGTGTGCATCTACTTTATTTGTTCAAGCTGCCACGATCCAAAATTGGTCTTCAGTCCCCTGTCTTCTTTGACATTAAAAAGAATAAGTTCCAGATTCTATCTAGTCTAATGGGGCATCTTAGATGACTTTTCTAGCAGCTTTTGTATTTCTAGTGCTGCTGCTTTCCTCTGATTAGATGGAACATCAGGAAATCTTCTTGAGGATGGAGAGGGAAGGGAAAAGGGAATTACATAACCTCTTGAAGCACCCAAGTGTCTTTTTTGATATCTAGCCAGGCTCTCTGGTGCAGGGATAGATGACCACTGATTGCCTCCAGAGGGGGACAAATCAGGCCTCTCTTCAGTATCGCTGGTTGGGTCTATCAGAGAAGGAATCTCTAGACCCTTTGTTTTGCAGGTCACCCCTGCTGCAGGAATGGCATCTTAAATTTCATTTCTCCCCCTCTGCCTCAAAGAGAACAGTCTCCACATGGATCTTGGAAAGGACCCTGGGATTTTTTGAACCACATTTTTCATCCTCCTTTTTGGTTCCTAGAAATGGTCATTTGAGGGGTCGAAAAACGTACTCCCACAGCAGAGAACATCCCTTCCATCCTTTTTGCACCTGGAGTGTGTGTCCTACACTTTGGGGCTGAATAAAGACGTTCCGTCAAAGGAGGCAATGACTAAAGTGGACCTGTACTCCACACAAGTGCATCCAAGCATGCCTCCTAATAGAAATACCAGAACCTGCAACCCTTGAGATAAGCCTCACAGACGAGCTAGAAATGGACTGTAGGGTCACCAGCTGTGAGGCCACAGAAGCCAGTCTCTCAGCAGTGGTGGTCCCTGAAAGATTATGACAGTTCCTTAATCATACCTCTTTGCAAGCTAGTAAAATGTGCAAAATAGTTAAGTGACCTAACAGTGAAGGTCGTTAAAGCGTAGACACTCTTCCCAAACCTGACCAGAGCCCTCGACTCCCTGTTAGGGGGATGGACACCCGCTTAGAGATCACTCAGTGAGCTCGTCAGTGGGCAAAGTTACCCAGGAGGCAGACTGTTCAGACCCAAATGCCTCAAAGAACACCAATTCCTCTGGAGAAGGATTTTGTGATGACCAACCACCTCTAGTGATTTCTAGGAGGTCTCCAAATGAGACATCAGGTAGTGATCATGGGGATACTTCCCCTTTGTCAGAAATCAGTATCTCTGTGATAGATTACTCTGGGGAATTCAACTGCCTCCTTTTATACTTTCTCTTCCGAGTTGGTTCTTTGGTGGGATGCTCTGGAGAAGTACCAAAAGAGAGTATGATACCCTGTGGAGTAACATGGAGTGTTTGGACTGCTGTCCCTGTGGAGTCAAAAGTTGAGGATTAAGGCACAAAGGCACATGAGATCCTGATGGGACAGCCAAGGGGGAAGAAACCATCCATCTTGCTGAAGCAGAGAAAACTCTCTCCACAACCTCAAAAGCAGAATGCCCTGGGGAGAAAAGTCAATGGAGCAGAGAACACATGCTTCCTCCATACGGACTCCTTCTGCCCCAAAGGCATTCTGCCCGAGACAGAGGTCGGAGCCAAGTTGTCCAATTCAGAGGCTCTGAGGAGCAGTGACGGCTCAGACAACTTTGGTGTCAACTCCCAACACCTCAGATCTGGCAGGGATGTTAGGGCTCCGAGAGTCATCAGGATCCAAACTCATCCGAGCCAGAGTGCTATGAGAATACCGCGGAGCCGAGAAAAATATCTGCAGATCAGACACAGATGGCTTTGGCAAACTCAGATCCAAAGACTCTGAAACAAGTGGCTGGAACAGAGAAGCAGATACTGGAGGGGTAGTGTGAGCCAAAACTTCCTGTCCCAAAGGGGAAGGAGCAGAAGAACATTCATCTGCAGTTGCATCAAGAGGAATCTCCTCATCATCCTAGCCACATTGGCTTTGGTCAAACTCCTGGAAGAGCAAGAGGAGGCTAATAACAGAGACTGAGTGTTGTTTCTCCAAGAAAGGAGATGGTAACCTCAATAGTAGGGAAGTATCGGTTCCTAGGAAGAGGCATCAGATCCAAGGTGGTTGGACTCCGAGCTTTCTGAGAAGTCTGCGTCGAAGTAGAAGCCTTTGGATCAGTCTTCTATTTTTCCCTGGGGGTTCTGCTGAAGGAGTAGATTAACCACATGGTCTCTATCTTTGTTTTGGGGTTTTGACCCGCAAACTGCTTTAGAAAAAAAGTAGACCCTTAAAATAAGTTTGAATTGAAGTTTTTACAAATACAGCCATCCACTTTTAAGTGCTCTGGCCCCAAACAGTATACACATAAATCATGTGCATCTGAAATATAAAGCTTATGACTACATTGCTTTTTTTACACCCCAAAGGGCTTTTTTCCGACATTTTGCTAAAGCTAAAAAAAAAAAAAAAACTTCCTTTGACTTCATTTTCTGGTAATGAGAAATACACAGGTGTGTAAAATACAGCAAAAACGGGGAAAAAGATGAAATAAAGGAAAAAGTTACAAATGTGTAAGTGAGACTACACTACATATAAAAAGGGTACAACTACAGAAAAAGGAAGGTAATCAGAACTATGACCATTTATTTAACTTAAAGAAACTTAAGAGCTATGGATGATCATGTCTATTTTGTAAAAGCATCAAACGAGATCTGAGATATGTTAGGGGTTGATGCATTGTGAGTAGGGAGGAGCTCGAGAGCTTTAGGTTAGCACGAGTTATAGTAATGGCTTGATCGGATCCAAACCGAATAGTTGAGGAATGAATGAAAATTGACAGACCTTTTATTTTGCTAAAATAAGCAAACAGTAACAATTACACAGAAAATTCATGAAATACTGTAGGTCTGAAAGGAACCTACCGTATTTATTCAAAAGTTCTTCACAAAATTCTACAGAAGTTAGATGA
>NC_056746.1:1144880122-1144905122 GCF_019279795.1 Protopterus annectens
CCTATATGCATCAACATAGCTGTATTAACTGCCTGGCTCTTCCTAAGGCAGGATGTGAACTTCCCGCCTTGCCAACTGTCAAGCAACAAAACTGCTAATGAAACTCTGCATGGGCTGCAGTCTGGGATTTATACTTCTTAACCACCACTGCTGTCTCAGTCCCCCACCCCCAGGACTTCAGTGTACATCAGTCCTGATTTACACGCCAGCATGATGCCTTTATCATCATCATGGACCCAGTTCAGCCTCAAACTAGGTCACAATGGCATGACAAGTAGCCAATCAACAAAGATGTTTTTTTTTTTTTTTGGAAGGTGTACCAAAAAACACAAAACCTGCAAGCCCCACAAAGACAGTGAGCAGAGATCAGGACTGAACTCTACATGCTGGAGCTATGAGGCAGAGATCTTAAATACTGAGTCATTTTACTGTCCAGGACTTAAATATTTAAACTTATGGCCTCTCAAACCCAAAGGGAAAGCCATACTTCTAGGCTATAGTCTGTCAGATTCAAGCATTTTTTTTAAACATATCTTAATTCACACTTTAAAATGCAGAATTATCTTTATCGTTTTCACCCTACTGCCTACTGCCCATGCCTTTTCTCCCATAGGACACACCCTTTCATTCTGCCCTGCTGAGCATCAGCAACTGGGTAACGGTCAGTCCCAGAGGGGATTATTATTCAGGCAGCTGTGGGGTTACTATGTGTTCCTGCTAGCAGACCAGCCACGAAGCTATATGTATTTTAAATTGTAATCTCTCCCCGGAAGCAACATGAGCACTTGTGTCAGTACAATGGCCACCCATGTCTTTCACCAGCTGTGGTAGCCATACCCACATCTTTGTATGGCCAACCCCCAACCCATGACTCGCCTCTACCCAACAGCAGAGGCAGAGTTATTTGGAGCAAAGGGTGGAAATGGCCAAGGTCCTCAAACCTTCAAGCCTACACCATCAAGCACGGATACCACTACTCAAACTCTAGTCATTTGGGCCACAGTCAGGGCTTTATCCCTCTACAGCACCAGTGCAGGCAAGTTAAACTGTAGATTTTTTTTCTTTTACACACTATGGTAAAAAGAATGGCTGCACACTGAATTTAAGTACCAAGTTATAATTCCCACTAATACCCCTCACCCCACCCCACCTGCCAATAGTGTTTCACATGCCAGAAAATGGCACTTAAGGAAAAAAATGGGATTTTCCAATACGTTCTAAAAGCATTAGGTATTCACCTCCAGCAAGGAAAACAATAGATGTTTGTTGTGAAGCAAATCTGAAGACAACTACTGCATTAGGGAGGCTGCAAAATTATTAATTAACAACTCAAAGCGGATTACATGGTTTGTCACTTCTCATTGTTTCTAAAAAGAATGACCACCTTACTTTATTCCTTTGCAAGGACACAGTCCCCATGGAATGTGCCCCTTCTGAGAGGGTACATCAACCTTTGACTGGCTAAGAAGTCATCACACTAATATAATGGCTAAGTTTGTCCAGTATAGATACTGCTCTCCAAGACATACTACATCAGCAATCAATCAGAAGTTTTCCTGTATCTGCTCTGCTTTCATCCAACTGACCCCCAAATGCGAGTCACATTCTATATACATTTCTGATGCCTCAATGACAAGAAAATTAAAGGCAATGGTTACAGTAATGTATCCCAACCTGCTGCTGCGAGACATACCACCCTTCGATACGATTACATTTTTATTCAATCATTTGAACTATCCTGTGCTTTCAAAAGCAAAGCATCCCTACATTCCCTACCCCCTACGATAGCTAGCTACCTTTTGTGTACATTTCTGATGTTTGTGGGGGGAAAAATGAAATAAACTTACCACAGCAATACATTTTAATATCTTGCTTTCAATCAATGACAGTTTTGCATGAATGTTGCAAATGCATAGCTGCCCGCGACACACACAAAACAAAAGAAAATAAAACTGTCACTTTATGTTTTTTATTTACAATTGAGAGAGTGAACATAGTGGCCTCAGTAATGAATTCTGATTTGCTTCTCACACACACACACACACAAGCCACATCACATAATTGCCCTGTGCCTTCACACAGCCTACTTCTTAAAAAGCCATCTTCTCTGTACACTTCTGTTACCAATTTTAAAGATATGTTAAAATAAAATGCTCAACAACCATAATTAAACCCTTCTACTACAATGTTAGGTAGTTCAGGACCCCTTACTATAAGATTTATGAAATAAAACAAATACTCTCCCTTGCTATGGTGTAACATGGGAGTCAGGCAGTTTGCAAAGCTTGATTCGCTTAAGGTTCAGCCTTAAATGCAGGTGGGCCCCAGTCAGAGAAACGGGTATACCTAAACCCCTCAGGTGGAAGTGAGAAGAGTTGTTCTGATAAATAATAAGAAATAATGTGATTGACCTTCCCTTGTCTGCTTTGATACTAACCTCTGCAGCAGTCTCTAGTGGGACCTGAAAATCTATAGGAGGGGCCATAGCCATCAAATTCTTTGCTCAAAAATCCAGGAAAAAGCCAAAACTAATGGGGGGGGGGCATCCCAAACTAGCACTAGCAATTCCTTACTGATTAGCCAAAACACATAAACCAAAAGCCAAAAAAAAGAGCTATTAGGGACAGTTTAAGAATATGCAAGATAAGGGGGCAGCTGAAAGGCCTGGATGGGGACTAAAGACTGGCATCCATGAGAAAGGGCAAACTGAAAACCAAAAATATCCCCAGATGACATGGACAGGACCCATAGCAGGCCTGCTGAGAAGCCTTGGGATATCAGGACAATAATGCACTCCATGCAAGGAGAACTGATATCTATCAGCCCTGCTGCGGTTCCCTCATCACAGCAACAGGACTGAAGATTTCAATCAACCTCGTTCCACAACAAACAGTAGTTTCCAGAGAAAGGGAAGGACTCTGGAAATCAGATGACTGGTCCCAGCAGCTTCCTAAACCAAGGGCTAGGATATCTGTGAAGCACAGCATAGTTTTTTCAACTATAATCTCAAAATGAACAGGAAAAGGCAACCTTTCTCTGCTACTTCCATCTAAAATAACATCTTCCCAATTAGATGCAGAGCTGGAAAAGGAGGAAATCCCATGCCATCCCATTCTGAGGCAAGCACCAACTCTGTGGCTGCAGGTAGGAGGGGCATGTAACGGAGGACTCCTATCAGATTGCAGTTAGGAAGCCGGAAACAGCTGCACTTGCATCAAATAAAAACCTCTAAAGGTGAAATCTACCACCCTTGTCTCAGGCTGGCACCAGTCAAAAAAGTATGCAAACCCAACTTTAGGTTTAAACTGCAACACTTCCTTCACAGAGAATGACCAATCCATCAGGGCTGTAGGTCCACATTTGATATAAAAGCAAGTGACCCAAGGGAGTGGGCCCAACAATCAGGATGGGCTGATCCCATGGAAGAAGATACTAACATCACAGAGTATGGAACCGGGGGGGTCTCTCCCAATTGCAGGTCTTTTATAGAAATGGAAAAATGAAGTAGAAAGCAGCACGCTCTAATCATGACAGTTCATGACCTGTGAAGCACAGGAAAACACCGATACCCTGGACATATACATTTCTAAGGGGACAAATCCCTGTGCACAGCTTCCCAGAACATTCTTGGGTGAGAAAATTTCCAAACCATCCCCAACCTTTCCGACGTCACAAAGGGACCCTTTCCCATGACTATGGCAAGGGGCTTTCTTCTATCATAACTCAAATTCTGGAATCTTTTATCACTAAAATAAATAAATCTAAACATATAAATGCAGGAAAATGACAAAAAGATCAGACATTTAAAAAAAAAAAAAAAAAAAAAACGTGTCTTAACCCACACTCTTTTTTTCAATTGCTGGAAAAGGAAATCTGAAATCAATACACTAATAATCAAACTCTTACCATATGCAAGTTCAAAGCAACAAACTCATTTAAAATGGTGAAAAAAATAAAGATTAATGGAGTACAGTGGATATAAAAAGTTTACACACCCCTATTAAAATGCCATGTTTTTGTGATGTAAAAAAATGAGACCACAATACATAATTTCAAAACTTTTCCCACCTTTAATGTGACCTACAACCTGTACAATTCAATTGAAAAACAAATAAATCTGTTAGGGGAAAAATATAAAAAAATAAAAAACGTACAATACGCTGTTTGCATAAGTGTGCACACCCTTAAACTAATACTTTGTTGAAGCACCTTTTGATTTAATTACAACATTCAGCCTTCTTGGGTAGGAGTCTATCAGTACGGCAGATTCTGACTTGGCAATATTTGCCCAATCTTCCTTGCAAAAGCGCTCCAAATTTGTCAGATTGCGAGGGCATCTCTTGTGCACAGCCCTCTTCAGGTCACCCCACACATTTTCTATTGGATTTTGGTCTGGGCTCTGGCTGGGCCATTCCAAAACTTTAATTTTCTTCTGCTGAAGCCATTCTTTTGTTGATTTGGATGTATGCTTGGGGTCATTGTGTTGAAAGGTGAAATTCCTCTTCATTTTCAGCTTTCTAGCAGACACCTGAAGGATTTTGGCCAAAAGTGACTGCTATTTGGAAGTGTTCATAATTCCCTCCACTTTAACTAAAGCCCTAGTTCCAGATGAAGAAAAGCAACCACAAAGCATGATACTGCCATCACCATGCTTCACCATGGGGTTGGTGTTCTTTTGGTGATGTGAAGTGTTATTTTTGTACCAAACGTACCTTTTGGAATTGTGGCCAAAAAGTTCAACCTTGGACTAATCAGACTCTAACACATTTTCCCACATGCTTTTGGGAGACTATGTATTGTTTTGCAAATTTTAGCCAGGCCTGGATGTTTTTCTGTGTAAGAAAAGACTTCCGTCTTGCAACCCTGCCACATAGTCCAGACATATGGAGAATATGGGAGACTGCTGTCATATGTAGTACACAACCAGTACTTGCCAGAAATTCCTGCAGCTCCTTCAGTGTTGCTGTAGGTCTCTTGGCAGCGTCCATGACCAGTTTTCATCTAGTCATTTCATCAATTTTGGAGGGACGTCCAGTTCTTTGTAACGTCACTGTTGTCCCATATTTTCTCCACTTTTTGATGACAGTCTTCACTGTGTTCCATGGTATATCCAATGCTATGGAAATTTTTTTGTACCCTTTTCCTGACTGACACCTTTCAACAATGAGATCCCTTTGATGCTTTGTAAGATCTCTGCGAACCATGGCTTTTGCCATAGCAGGCAACTGAGTATATGTCAGGAAAATCCTACTGGGACAGCTGAACTTTATTTGGGGTTATCAGAGTCGCTTTAATTGATGGCAGGTGTGTATTCAAGAAGACTGAATGCTGTAATTAAATCAAAGGGTGCTTCAACAAAGTATTAGTTTAAGGGTGTGTGCACACAACAAAATATTAGTTTAAGAGCGTGCACACTTATGCAACCAGCATATTGTATGTTTTTTTATTTTTTATATTTTTTCCCAAACAGATTTGTTTTTCAATTGAATTGTACAGGTTATAGGTCACATTAAAGGTGGGAAAAGTGTTGAAATGATTTTTGTGGTCTCATTTTTTTTATATTGACAAAACCTGGTATTTTAACAGGGTTGTTTAAAACTTTATATCCACTGTACAGGAATTTGTTTGAAATATACATTATCCCATACTTTAGGGGGCAAGAACATTTTTTTGACTGATCAGTTACATAGAGAACAGGACAAAAGAACATGACAGCTTCAACCTTTATTTTTTAAAAGAGGCACCAAACAATCTGTGCAGTACTGTGCTTAGAATGCAGTGAAACTTGTTTACCTGTTGTAGGAATTCACAAACAATGAAAGGTTGTCAGGGTTAATGTCTTGTGCAATGTGTAATCGATAGGTTTGAATGATCTCCTGATCTGCCTGCAATTCATCCTGCAAGATAAAGGGGGGAAGGTCTTAAACTGATGCAGAGAAAAAAAAACATATTCACTCTTCTACTATATTACACACCATGGGAAATTTTCACCTTTGGTCTGTCTTAAAATGTACTTTAAACTGCCAGCAAACGACAACAGAAAACAATAGCACCGGTGAGCTGGATCACCAAAACGGATGCACAATAAATGAAATCCGAATATAAAAAGTGAAAAACTTCTTTAATGAGCCGTGGTTATATATCAAACATTGAGCGCTTTAATCCACTACATGTGGACTTTTTCAGAATGCCATTTTACACAATATACAAAGTATTTAAAAACGTTTTGGTGCCAAACTCCGCCTTGTTACCATTTGTAATTTAAAGTAACACTCCTTCTAAATAAAAACATATATGCTTAGTAAGGCTGTTTAACCTGAACGTGTAAAATCTAAAAACAAAAAAACATACTTAAAATGTCGTTTCCTAATCCTTGTATACATGTATATTGTAATACGTTCATAAATATGATATACAAATATATCTAAGTTGTATATAAATTAACACACTATGTAAATTCCTAATATAGATTTTATACACCACTATAAAGTAATACTGTGTGTTACTTCAGCATATACTGCTTTGGTACAAAAGCTTACTATGCATAGTTATTGGCGATCATGATGAATGATTGATACCAACGCAATTCTAATATTGGTTTAATAGATATGAAGTCAAGTCCTGGTGTCCTTCCTGCGTCTGTTATAATTTTCCATACTGCCTCTTTCTTATTCAGTAGTGTTCTAAAATTACCCCCTCTTAAATCCATTTTTAACTGGTCTATAATACCAAATTTGAAGTAGTGAGTTTCTCCCCTATCAAAAATATGCCTACTTAATGCATTGTTCATAACCTTGGTCCTTATACTGTACAAATGGTCATAAATCCGCTTTTTAAATTGGCGTTCCGTTTTTCCTATATAAAAACCAGTGCATGACATGCATTTGGCTAAATATATAATGTTTTTGGTGTTACAATTTCCCTGTTTAAACCTTATAGTGGTCCTGTTAACATTGTCCAATACTAAACTTCTCATCTCCAATATGGCATGGCATTGGTTACAAGAACCACATTTTTTTTGTATGTCTATCTGTACTATTGTGAGTAGTAGTTGACTGTCCTATTTCCAACTTCTTTTTTAAATTGTGTCCAGTTTTATATACAAAAATAGAGGTATCTCCCACAATATTACCAAGGTCTTCGACCATCATTAACATATTCCAATTTCTTCTCAATATACTTTTAATACTTTCTATGTATGGAGACTATTCTAATATACAGGCTCTACCAAATTTAGATGTATCTGCATGTACTCTATTATTTTTATTTTTGTTGAATTCTCTTCCTAATAGTGGGGGATATTTTTTACCCCATTCATTCTTTACATATCTGGAGATATTGTCTAACATATTACTGGGGTATCCCCGAGCTTTAAAAACTCGACATATATAATCAATTTCTCTCTCCATTTCCTTATACTCAGATGTCATGCGGGCTGCTCGTATATATTGCCTCTTGAGAATATTTCTCATCGTACCCCTTGGATGACAACTAGTGAATTCCAAATAACTATTAGAGAATGTATTTTTCCGGTGTATATTAGATTTAAATCCTGTATCTGTAGTAGAAATGTATGTGTCCAAATATGCAATACCTTTGTCATTACAATTATATGTAAATTTCAAAAATGAATTTGATGTATTCAAAAATTCCATAAATGGGGCTACACTGTCACTGTCACCTGCCCATAAAAGAAACATGTCATCTAAAAACCTTGAATAATAAATGACTTGTTTTTAATATTTACTGGTAAATAACTGGGGTGTTTCCCATTCCAACATAACCAGATTGGCGTAGATGGGAGCGCATGCCGCTCCCATAGCTACACCTCTGGTTTGTTAGAAATTTTCGCCCTCAAATTGGATAAAATTGTAATCCAAAACCAGTGACATTAATTCCATAATGACATTTATATTGTCCCATTCTAGATCTGAATATTTGATTAAACTATTACAAAAATATTCTAGTCCTGTGTCTTTCGGAATACAAGAAAATAAATCTTTGACATCTATAGTTAAAAACGATATTTCTTCTTTCCACTTATCCATAGTCAATTTTGCTAAAAATGACAAAGAATCTTTGACTAAGTGTGTGATTTTATCATAGAGCGGTTTCAACCATTTATCAATTACTACTCCCAGCGGATATGTTTTTGAATTTCTTCCTGAAACAATGGGCCGAAATGGCGGATGTTCTATATTTTTGTGCACCTCAGGAATGCCTACTATACTTGCCAATGTTGGATGATCCACTTTTAAAAAGTCGTAAATATCCTTAGAAATACGATTATTTAACAATAGTTCTTCCAAGCATAAGTCAATTCGCTTGTATCCAATATTTACCTCATTTATAGATACGGTTTCATAATTATCAGTGTCGTAAAGTATATTATGCACTTCATTGACATAGTCTAATGTATTGTATACTACTACCCCTCCCCCTTTGTCGGGTTTCATCACTCTTATATCAGACTGTGATGTTAACTCATCTAGTACCTTCCTTTCTTCCATATTCAAATTATCATCACTTTTAGTTTTTAACAGATGTCTATTGATTTTATATACATCATTAATCACAGATTTCTCAAATAACCCCACACTGGAGTGAGCGGGTGGTATAAAACTATCTTTTTTCTTTAACTCTTGGCACTTATAATTGTTAGTTGCATTCTTAAAGCACATGGCTAAATTTAATTTACGGGTAAATAATTTAATTTCAATAATTGTATCAACTAAATTGAATGTAGACTTAGTTATGGATTTCATACCTTTAGCCAACAATGTGAAATGTTCTAATTTCAATTCCATATTGGTATAGTTATAGATGTTAAAATTATTGTAACTTCTTACTACTTCATTTGAAGACGAAATTCCATTGTCTGACTGATCTTTATTTTCTATTACCAATGTTTTATACTCATTTATTACTCCCCATTGTTCACATCTTCCCATGCCTGGTTCCAGTTCTTTCTCTGTTTTCTGCATTTCCAATTCTTTTTCTGTGTCTTTTTTGTCCCATACTTTCTCTCTGTAAAAATGTTCTTCCCTAGGAAAGTTTTGTTCTACATATCTGTCTCTCAATTCATTGTTATTAATATAATTGTGAGCCTGTGTATTTTTCTCCTTCCATATATATATATATATATATACTTTATTCCTATTATATTGTTCTAAATCTCTCTGAATTGTTTTACTCTTTATTATATATATATATTGTGCTTTATTGTCTGCATACATAAATTGCTTCTCATACAGTTCCTTCCACTTAGGAAATAACAAGTCATGCACTATCATATTATTCAATTTTTCAATTTCCACCAATAATTTACATAGCTTTTCATCATTTTTCTTAATTAAAGCTTTCATAAATTCTATACCAAAACTTATCAAATAACCTGTTAAAATCACATTTGGCATTTTCATCCACTGAAATCCCCAGAGGGACTTCAAAAAATCTGAGTTCCCATGGGCACTATATTAGTTGCTATACATTTGTTCAAATAGGCATTGTCTATTTTTATCCCTTTATGGCAGTCAATTTTTTGCCAAAAGTGAAAATAGTGTCTTTTAAAGTTCTCTTTGTAGTGGTATTATTATTATTTCTCGTTTGAGTGTCAGGTTGATTAGCATTGTCAAAGTTGAAATCCTTGGCCAAAAAACAGTCTAACTGGTTAACACCATTTCCAATACTTGTTTGTATATCCCCATTGTCTTTGGGGCTTGAGCTATTAATTACAGTACCTTTAGAGTTGGAAAATGCCCTTATTCACAACGGTGGAATAAGTTTTTACTTCCATCGGGCGCTTAGGTCTAGCGCCTGTCCGTACACTTTCCCCGCTCAATTTGAATAGCGAGAAATCAAAAGTGTAGTCCTTATCAGAAGTGTGGCTTGCGTTCAGCCCTTCATCCTTGTTGTAAACCTCTGGTGTAGATCTCTCATTAATCTGTACATGCCCTGTTCCCTGGCCATTCGGTATTTCCACAATGGCATCACTGGATTCCAATCCATTAGTTGGTACCGTACCAGATCTGTGTAATGTAGTTTTTTCCGGCTGGAGCAACATTTCTCTCATCCTAGCAATCTCATTTTTCAAAATATGCACTTCCGACTGAAGTTTTAATAGGTCATCACGGTCTCCGTTTGTATTCGGTGTTTCATCAGTTACATCCATAACAACAATAGAATTCAAACTGCCAGCAAACGACAACAGAAAACAACAGCACCGGTGATCTGGATCACCAAAACGGATGCACAATAAATGAAATCCGAATATAAAAAGTGACAAACTTCTTTAACGAGCCGTGGTTATATATCAAACATTGAGCGCTTTCATCCACTACATAATGCGAATTCCCATGAGAGAGTGGATTTTTCATACCCCATCTTCTCAAGCCTCTCAGTGAACATCAGAATTTATATGCACACTTATAGCTCCAAAATATATGAAACATATCTGCTTTCTGTAAATGACAATGTGGTCAATTTAGGGAGAGTTTTGCATTAAAATTGTCCACAATTACTGGAGTTAAATAGGCATTATTAGTGATCTTTAACTGGGTATACAGATAAGTTTTTTTTAAAGGGGGTTAATTTTAGAATAGCTCTAATGGTTTGAGATTTCTGACCGATTGATTATAGCATTTTGTTTCATCCAGCAGTTTGCCATAATAGAGGATTGATATCTGAACTGAGTAATCAGTTTATATGAATTAGTTAACATTTTTTATGAAATTGTAGCAGCTTCTATAAGATTTTACATGTACTGGCACTATTTTCATTAACTTCAAATTCCTTGGTCAGTGAAGCTGTTAATTCCCTAACTTGTCTTAAAATTATGGTGTAGCCCCTGGGAAGTTTTAAGGAATTCCTTACGTCTTCTAGAGGTTTATTTCTGAAAACATAGAAGTCCCAAAGGTTTTTCTCTTTAATAAAAGGGAACATGTTAAGATTTAACATTTCATTATTCAATCTAATGTTTGGGTTTAAATGTAATGGCTGCAACACCCAGAATGCTTTAGATAAATCTAGGGAATCCAGCAGTTTTTGTAATCCAATTATGCTGAACTTTAATGAAGCATGAATTTTGAAAGTCCTAAATCTATAATTATCAAGGAATGGAAGGGCCTTTGGGTTGAAGTTAAATGACTTAATATAATCATACCAGTTTTAACCAAGATGGTGACCATGTTTTCTTTTTTGGATCAAATCCTGAAATTTTTATAATTCTACTTGAACATATATCATAATATTATCTAAAGTCAGGTAATCCCAACCCTTCATTTATTTTCAGATGAATTAATTTTTGGTAACTTATTCTAATCGATTTGGGGTGCCAACTAAACCTTGTTAAAAGTGCATTAACTTTCTTGAATAGGTTGTTATGGATTATTATGTGTTAGAAGTCCGAGATGAAATAGTCTTGGAAGAATATTAATTTTGATAACTGAAACTTTTGAAAGAAAGGATAGTTTTAGAACATTCCACCCCTGAGTGTCTTGTTCTACTTCTGAAATCAGTTTCCAAATATTTGGAAGAAAGAGGCTACGATCGTATTGGAAAGAAATCCCAAGATATTTTAAGGAATATTTAAGTTTTATTTCTAAATAGAGGAAAAAATGGTTAGTATAATATGAAGAATTTAATGGGAATATGGAAGATTTATCAGGATTCATTTTATAATTAGAAAATGTTTTGAAACTACTAATCCAATAACTTATTCAGATCAGTATAAGGTAGAGAAAAGTATATACTTAGATAGACAAAGGCTGAAAAAGCAATTTTTAAATAAATGAGAAACAAGATGATATATATTTTTTATGACAAGGAAAAGGGGTTCTATATATAAATTGAAAAGATATGGTGATAATGGGCATCCTTGTCTAGCCCCATTGCAAATGTTTATGCTTTCCGAGTTTGTTTTGTTAATAGTTTGTCTTTTCGACTTTTCTCGGTTAGGGGTCGCCACAGCAGAACTCCGGTCCACTAATGATTGGCAGTACATTTTTTATGGTGCCGAGTTGCCAGCCTAACGCCCAACCTTCAGCGAAGGCACGCCCATTCACGCATGTTTTTTGGAGGCCACTTGACCGCGGGGAGGACATGCAGACTCCACACAGAAGGCGCTCCAGCCATGAATCGAACAGGAGAACCTCTTGCTGTGAGGCAACACTACCGCTGTACCACTGTTGCTTCCAGTTTTACTTGAATTATTGTATAGGGTTTTAATTATATCTCTAAAGCTATCAGTAAATTAAAATAAGGTAGTCCTGCAAATAAACTATTATTCATCCTATCAAAGGCTTTAGACACATCTAACTCAAGCACTTGGGTGTTTCTGATAATTGGAGAGTATCATCACTGTGTCCAATGTTAGTATATTATCACAGGTTTGTCTCTTTTGTATAAAGCATGACTGCTCAGGTGAAATAATGTTAGGAATTATCTTCTGTCTACTGGCTAAAATTGCTGCTAGGATGTTTATATCTAAGTTAAAAGATATCTGTCTAATAATTCATGGGATTTTTCCTATCTTTTTTACCTTTAGGAATAAAAATTGTTTTAGAGTTGTTTAAATATAGGTCTGAAATACCCTCATCTTTTACACAGTTAAAAACTAATAGAAGATTTGATATCCTTTCCTTAACTGTTTTATAAAATTCAGCTGTAAAACTGTCTGGACCAGGAGATTTGTTAGGTTTGAGAGACTTTCTATTCCACATAAGATTTCTTGTTTTGAAAGGGGTGCTGAAAGAACATCTTCTTGAAGACTATCTTTTTTTTGAGTGCAACTCATTTTCGGGAAAGTTAAATTGTTTAGGAAAAGATCCCTCTCTCGATCAGTGAAAGAATGCTCTTGTCGACCATACTGTTGGGAATAAATGCCTTTAAAGAGTTCAGGAATTTCAGAACTGGTAGTATATGATTTACCAAGATATTGTAGGTCTGTTATAATAGGAGCTTTATTATCCACATTTATTATTGTAGCTAATATTTTTGAGGGAGTTTAAGCCCATTCCGCAAATGCAGCTAGTATTTTCATTTCTTGGAATGATCATGGTTCAGCAGCATGGAGTAAAATATAGATCCTTCTGGAGATCATTTAGATGTTTTTTTCTAAAATTGTCTTGTAGTTCCTCTTCAATCATTTTAATTGTTTTTTAAGCTGTAGTTACTTTTTTCTGAATAACTTTTTTTGTGATAGGATGCTTTTTATACAAGTAGACCTCTAATCTGAGCTTTAGTTGCCGCCCATTGCATGTCAAAAGGAATTGGGGAAGAGGTTATAGTGTTATCCAAATAATCTAGTAAGGGGTTAATATCCTGTATGAATTTTTGTAACAAATTAGGATTTAATGAACAATTATACCCATTTAGTGAGCTTTTAGTAATACTAGACCAAGACATCTTGATTGTATTTTTTGAATGGTTTTAAAAAAAAAAATCTAGGTTCTATAAAATAATCTCATCTCATAAATATATCCAACATTAGGAAAAATATCCAATCTGGACCATGATTTGTGACAATGAGAATAAAATGTGTATTTAGATATGTGGGTATTGTTGGCTTGAAGGTAGTAAGGGTCAAATAAATTTAAATCAGTTTTCAAATCCAATAATGCAGTAGAGGCTTGGGTGTTGCATGTTTTACTTTTACTGGTTCTGTCTAACACAGGCTCCACTAATAAATTCCAATGCCTCCTACTATGCAATAATTAGGGAATAAATATACAGTGTTATACGAAGACATAATAAAGTTCTGTTGCTTTGTATAAGAACCATAAATATTGAAAAATAAAGCTTGTTTATCAAGATTAGGGTTTACTGTTGTAAAGTAACACCATCTGCCATTAGTATCTGAATCATAATGTAAGATTTGTTCTTTAAAGGAGCTCTTAATTATAATTGCCACTCCCCCACTGTTAGTTTTATTGCTGGAGGCAATAATTACTTTTATCCATTTTTTGTTCATGTCCCGATCCCAGGTTTCAGGTGTCATACAAGTTTCCTGAATAAAAATTATTCCTGCTACCGATTTACACAGTAAAATGTATAAGTAATTTTCTTTTTCGTCTTCTCCTGAATACCCTTAATGTTCCAAGAATCAATAATCCACATTTAATATTTCACACTTTTTATATAAATATCAAAATGGAAAGTATACAACCCAATATTGTTTATTTTGTTTTCTTTCAGTGATTGCCCCCCCCTTTTTTTTTACTCTTCTCCCACTTTCTCCCTTTCTCATAAAATTGATATAACATTGACTTTTGCATTTTTGCAGTAGTTTAATTAGGCAGTATACTTACAGCACTTGACTCTCCCAGCTCTAACACTGTGCCTAACCACTAACCCACCACTCCTGGAAGAGACTACTTGTTTAGAATAAAGAGGTATTGTCTTATAAGCAAAGACCAGAACTAGCTGATATTTATTAACTCTAAAGTCAGTTTTACCAACGTTTAACCCACTAAAAAGCTTAACTATGTGAACCAAAATTTGCACCCTCACTTCTGCACACCTACAAACTATCACGACTCACCTACAAGAAAATGTGTGGCTAACTAATTTTACCATAGTTTTGGCATGTCAGTCTAACTATTATTTAGCGTTTGCACCTCCAGAATGAGCAATGTGATAGATGAACTTAATTTAACATGACATGTAAGGCATACAAGTCAGCATCAGCTTAGAATCTAAATAAATAGATAAAAATTTAATTAGTTTATTTATTTAAAATTTTTTACTGACTGGATGACAGAGCAATATATTGGAACGACCACTAATAGATTAACTATTACATTAAAAGATAACAACAATATAAAGAATTCCAATATATCACAGCTTTGCCTGCATCCAATTACAAGAGACTTGTTTACTAGTCATACAACTACCTAAATCCAGACATATGAACAGCTTCAACAGTGCAAATTTAAAACACATTTGCTTTTAACTTATTAAATACGTCTCCAATGGATTTTAGCATAGTATATAGCCCACATAGCAAGATATTTTGTGGTTGTAAATAAAGAAGCACACTACAACTTTATCACAAGCTCTAATAGAATCAAATAAAACAATTTTACTTATTTACCCCCCCCATTATCTTTAACAATTTCCAAGACGCCATACAGTATCATGTTGAGGCATACAACAAATAGATGATGAAAGCACTACAAAATTAGGACTGTAGAACCCTAATTAACTTCAAAGCAAGATGCAGAGCCACAAGCAAAGCAACTGTCCGTACAAGATAGTTCAACTTTTCTTCATTATTTATAATTCTGCAGTTATCACTACTTCTGTAAATGTAACAAGTCCCCTATCTTGTTTTAGTAGCAAATCAATTAAAAGATATCTCTTAAAGCAAAAAAAAATTATACTATCCAGGCATAATGATTTGAACAGACTAGAAACACTTTACAGCAATTTAAATCTTTCATTTCAAATGTTCCGCCCCTTTATAAGTGACCACTTCCATTTATTAGTGAACAATTACCTTTTGCAGTTATCAGGAAAGATTTAAAGCCAAATTGAGGTAATCCATTGATATACTGTCACTGAAGATCTGTTGCTGCCATACAATTAAATGAAAGATCACAGGTGAGTTCTTCCACAAGGGACCGGAAGAAGCGAAAGTGGATGAGCAAAAGGTATAAGTGTAGATGTCAATGTCCAGCCACTGCTATCCTCATCACATCAGTTTGTCTTAAAAGTTCCCAACCTAAATCAAAGGAAATAACAGATCGACTGGGATTTATTTTATTACTTTATACCCTCAGATTTTAAGATCAGACCTTTATTTACAACAGATATGATACAGTTATCACTTTACATGAGGAAGTTCATTAAAGGCTTTCAGGAACGCCAATCTTGCATCTAACAGATCACTTATTTTCATTAAACTGAAAGGACAGAGTATGCAGATATCACATCTGGAATTTAACCTTCCTTGATATTAGGTAGGAACAGAAGAGGGCCAATTGCTGTTGTTTTTGTTTAATTAGATAATGTAAATCTTGTGTAAATGTTATAATGTTACCATTCCAGGAAATACTTTTTTCCTGGCTGCATTGAGAATTTTAGCAACATCTTGGTAGTTTAATATTTTAACATACAATTGTCTGGATTTGTTAGGTATTTATGAAGAGTGCACAGCCCAATGTGCTCTCTCAATTACTATTTCAGTCGTTTCCAGGGACATATCAAAAAGGCAGTTCAGTATTTGCTTGATGATTTCTGTTAATTGTGAATGCTCTCCAGTATACCTCTGATGAGAATGTTATGTCTACTTTTCGCTTCTAGATCAAGTATTTTCTGTTGAAGCTCCTGGATGTAACTGATTTTTGTCACTGTTTTTGCATCTGGTCAATTATTCCATTCTCAGAAACTCTAGCTTCAGTTAGTTCCAGTCAAGAGGCTATTTGATTAACAGTATTTCCAAAAGAAGACAGTTGGTCAGAAAAATTCTGAACTGCCGAATGTACAGGTTTTAGTGCCTATTTTAATTCTTCAAGGCCAGGAAATCTAGATTTGAGAGTTTCTTGCTGTTTATCTGTGCTTGGTCTTTAATTGTAATCTCTTTTTCAGGTGATGTTAAAGCTGAAAATTTTGTTTGAGCAGCCATACTTTCTTGTTCAGATGACATCTTAGGAGATACGCCTCAGGATAGAAAATATTATAGGCCTCTTGCTTCCAAATGCTTCTTTGCACTTCTAAAAGCTGAGTAATAGTTTTAGATTGCTAGCAGGAAAGTAATTTAACTTTACATTTTTTACATAAAGACTGAGTTATAGCAGCCTAAAGAAAGCCCATTAGGAGAAATAATATTATAATTCTAGGCTATATGTGTAAGAATTATTTAAAAATAGTCAGGAGCCGTGAACCTAAAGTGCTCAGAGAACACTTGCCATCTTGGATCTCAACAAGTAAACAAAGCCATTTTTGTCAGTTCCTCAGCCTGATCTTTTTCACCAGTCTCATGTCACCACGGGTGCGCAGGTACAAGCCTTCATGCTCCCAATTTAAGTGGTCTAGCTATAACAGAGAATCCCATACACCCTATAGGGTTCTTATTCTGGTGTTCAGTATTCTTAAATCAAAAATATCCTATATAAAAACACAACAAAATGTAAAACTGTACAAAAATAAACATCCATTCAACAGTCAGCCAAAAGGTAAAATGAAGTACAAAAATTTTACTTCACCGTGAAAAACCCTGAAGCCTGTAATCAGTGTCAAACTGTACAAAGCACCAGACCTAAAACATTCAGGACTGATGCAGGGGGCCTATTCTGCACCATTTAAATACATGTTAAGGTGAGTAATATCCCAACTGTGCCCTTCGAAGCAACAAACGCAAGACAAATTTATCATATTAATGACAGTACCAGGTGGTATACCCTCAACTAAAGGGATGGGTGGGCTGGTCTACAGTTTGCCCTGCTTAACAGCCACAGCAAAACCTTGCTCCACTTCCAGAACAAACATTCTGCTCACAGACGTCCAATTATGGCAAATATTTTGAAAAATACATTTTTAAAAGGCTTTAGGGGTAGTTGCTTACTTGGTAGAATGAAATGGAGCCTTCAATCCACAATTAATGTAAACACTAGTGTACACACACCCACAAGTCCAAATAAAGTTATTAATGACAAAAGCTTTGCCTTTGCTTCTTTAGCTTTCTGTATCAAAGACCCCCACAAAAATTTGACATAAGGCATGCCAGCCCTTATTTGCCATAATGCACCCTGCAAAGGATAAAATCTGTGCTCCTCTCAGTTTCTCTGCAATGTAGGACTACGCCACAAAGTAAACAGGTAACAAACATGAACACCTCTTAACTAAATACTTGCCTAAATAGTCAACCTTTCCTGAACCTAAACACCCACCCAAACCACCATCTGACACTACTTTATCCTGAAAAAGTGATAAAAGCAAATCAGAAATGTCTGCTCATTAGAGCAGACAAAGGACTTGTGGATTTAACACTAGCAAACAGGGACTGTAGACTGCTGTACTTAAAAGGTCAAGGGAACCAAACACATCTCAGTGTGGAGAAAGAAGCACTTCACATTAAAAGCCAGTGCACAAAATATTCAATTACATGCATACACATCCCACCTCCAAACATGAAAACCACCCAAAAAAGTTGGATGTAAATTGCTGCAAAATTATGTTAGAGATTTTACACAAGTTCTTTTAATCGCCTAACACTGATGCCATAATTCTTAACCCAACTTTTGGCATTAATCAACATTTTGCAACTATTTGTAATTTTAGACACATTTAGGCTCTTGTACTTAGGGCACAAAAAAGCTGGTTAAACAATGAAATTAAAAGCACTTGTGAATATCAAGGCAGTTAATGTAAGAACATTAAGCATATTACACAGGAACAAGCAGCAGAAATGCAAGCCATCCACCCCAAACCATCAGACGAGATGGTGGATGCGTCTGGTTAAAAAATGTACTGCACAATACCCGAAACAAAGCAGTTAAAGCCAGAAATGCTCTCGTACTTACATGACTAAAATGATGCGTCATCACTATATCCACAAGATTGCTAGTCCAGCCAGACAGCTGAAAAAAAAAAAAAAAAAAAAAAAAAAAAAAGAATGAAACAACTCTGTACATAAAAGCAAGTCAGTATGCAAACTCACTGTGATGAAGCTCTAGTTCAATGTGGCACAAAAGTACTTAATGTTGCACAATAAACCAGCTTGTCAACATGGACCAGCATTTTTCTTCTTCCTGGTTACTGTTTTTTTTATACGTTTTTGGAGATGGTTCTTTTGGTGGCCTGCAGGGCTACTGAATTCAGTCCGAGACTCTTGCAACTGTGGACACTTTGGGAAGCTTCGATATGTAGCATGTGACACAGTATTAGAGCCAAAACTCAACTATCCCATGAAGAGGAATTTGGATTTGTCCGCTTCTGCACCTGCCACTGTAGTACCTCAACCCAAGAAGAGTGCTTTGAGTGCATTTTTAGTTTCTCTAGCATTTAGAAGCAATCTCTAAATTGTTTTACAAATGACAACAAAATGATCCAATCTCTTGCACGTTCTGCCACATGCAGCACACTGCCCTGACTTAGTCATACCTCATGCATTTGCTTGGTTTACAAATTACTTGCCTCTCAAACATTTACTTGGTACAATTAGCATTATGCTTTCTGTAAAGCTTCCCATTAACTTTGTATTTTACCTTGCACACCATTTGCCACATTTAAGTTGGTATGCTACCTTTTTTTTTTCACTAACTACCTTTCAACCTATTTGTACTTCCTCTAAAGTTAAATCAATTTTGATATAGTTCTATAATTGGCCCAATTAAAATTCTGTCCCTTAATTTAGTGCCATTAAAGCCACAGCTTTCTTCCATTTAACATCTCTTTGCTTGTACCAACCTGTTTTGGCACATTATTGTACACGGTCATTTTTGCTCAGGTGTCTACCCAGATAAACAAACAAGTCACAGACCCACACACACACTGACCCCTTGTGAATGCAAAGGAACTGTATATGGCCTTAACATGTTAGTTCACAGCATACAAAAGCATGTTGATCTTGACACCCTCTTGATTCTTTACCAACTTTTGTTGCTACATGAAGTCATAGGAAAACTCAGTTTCCAGGCAAGCCAGCCCAATGGTTTTGAGAAGTCCAATGGCACTGTTGAGTTAAATTTTATTACAGCAGAAGAAATTCTGTACTTTAAACAATTAAAACTGTTGAAATTCAACACAAGTACTTTGCAATGTAAAACATTTTTAAGGGCAGCTAACTCAAGTGTTTCAGATCACTTAGCATCAAATAAATCCCAGTTCGGACATCCTGGCAGGTAGTGATACAAAATACAAGCAGTTTCTATTAAGGACCATCTCAGAAATGTCAGGATTTAGCTTAAGTTACGCTACCAAGGTAAGTCAATATAAATGCCAACACTTAAGCATCTCTCACCGCACTGACTATAGTTAAAGACTTGTAATTCATTACTATACAGACTGATTAAGAGGGTCATACATTAGCATTA
This sequence comes from Protopterus annectens, assembly GCF_019279795.1. Lineage (NCBI taxonomy): Eukaryota > Metazoa > Chordata > Ceratodontiformes > Protopteridae > Protopterus > Protopterus annectens. The sequence goes on from NC_056746.1 coordinate 1,144,900,156, forward strand.
AAAACAGCAACATTAATATATACAGATAAGCAACAAATGCACAGGCACTTGGCAAAAATAATCTCCACCATAATATAACCGTTAGGTCAATGTAGAGCATGAAGTTGGAACAAGCTGAGTTTTAACAACTGATGTAGAGTCCGTGTTCGTATCCATTATTTGACCAAGCATTCAGGATATTCATAGTATTTAATGACTTTTTGCTACAGTTAACTCATCACTTTAGGAAACAATATTTACTTCAACAGTCAACCATGCTTAGAAAAAAATCACTGGTACTACCATAAGACTTCGTTTACATATCTGTGGGATATTTGTTAGACATACAAGCCACAACTATCAAGTTTAAGCTTTCATAGATACTTGGGCACATTTTCTCATGACTGCTGATTGATTGAGATAGCTCACAGTTGGACTTCTCTGCCAAATACATAACATTTGTATGACCAGAATGCTTAGACAAAGCTTGCAGTTCTCTAGGAGGTCTTTACAATGGCTCCATCCACAAGAAAGTATACCATCTGACATGCAGTTTTACCAAAGCTAAGCACCAGCACTTTTAAAGACAAGCCAATGTGCTAACCCCCCCCCCCGAGATTCTTCTAGTTATAAAGTACAGTTGTGCACCTACCATAAATGTAGATGTTCGAGTGTATTCATTGTTGCAGTCATTACTCTTGGGTTATCCTGCTGGCAGGCTACTCGCAGTCGGCCTGAATTCCAAAGTCTTGGTCCGGCGTCGGTTGCTGTCGCCTCTTCCCTGATGACAGTGCGCCAGGGGTATAAAAGATGCAGCAAATGCCATTTTCTTAAGTTTTTCTTGCCCCAGATGTCAGGTGCCCCCAAAAGGGTAGGCTAAAAAAATTATGCCAATAAACACGCATGCAATAAAGTAAACATTTCCTTCATCTACAAGCAAATACACCACATACGTTGTATAGATTAGAGAAGTAGAGATAAGACCCAGCAAAAGAAAGGGGGATGGTGGGAGGGTAACCTGGACTGCAAGAGTGAATACACTCGAACATCTACATTTATGGTAGGTACACAACTGTACTATGTTCATAGTGTTTCACTGTTGCAGTCATTACTACTCTTGGGTTGAATCCCAAAGCTGAGGATGGGTGGCTGGGGCTAAATAGGATTAACACAGGCTATGAGGCCCTGCAGAACTGCCGTGGCAATGCCAGTTCTGGATTTAGAGTAGAGAGGTAAGTGGTAGTGCTTTATATAAGTGTGCACTGAACTCCAAGTTGCAGCCTCTAAGATGTCTTTGGTTGGAACTCCTCTGAGGAAGGCTGCTGAAGTGGCTGCTGCTCTCGTTGAATGTAGCCTAATGCCCTTAGGCACGGATTTGCCATGTTGTGAGTAGCAGAAACGAATGCAATGGCCTATCCATTTTGAAATAGTCTGTTTTGAGATAGCCTTTCCTTGTGATCCTGCAGCATATGCCACTAATAGTTGCTCAGTCTTTCTGAAAGTTTTTAGTTCTGTCCAAGTAGAAGCGTAGCTGTCTGTGTATGTCCAAAAAACGCAGAAGTCTCTCATCCTTGTTCTGTGGGTTTGGATAAAAGGTAGGCAAGTGAATGGTTTGGTTAAGGGCCACAGTGGACACCACCTTAGGCATAAATGTCGGGTTTGTCCTCAGAGAAACCCTGTCTGGATGGAAAATGATAAAAGGTTCCACAGCCATAAGTGCCTGTAACTCCGAGACTCGTCTTGCAGAGGTTATTGGTATGAGCAGAGCTTTTTCCAGGATAAGAATTTTATATCCGCTGTTGAGGCTGGCTCAAAAGGAGGCAGTGTGAGTTTTTCCAAGACATAATTGAGGTCCCATGCAGGTATTGGTGCTTTCCTTGGAGGCCTTATGTTTTTGGCCTCTCTGAGGTACTGCCTTATTAAAGGATGAGAAAAGATAGATGGTTCCATATTGTAATGGGTTGAAATGGCAGAGGCATGGATGTTAATTGATGAAAAGGATAGGCCTTTGTCCAGCATCTCAGTTAAGTATTGTAGAATCTGAGGAATATTTGGTACAAACATGTCAATTCCTTGTGCCTGGTTCCAAGCACATAATCTCTTCCATTTTTCTGCATAAGATTTTCTGGTACTGGGCCTCCTGGCCTCCAAAATAACATCCATCACAGCTTTGGAGACAGGAGTGTTCTGAATGGCTACATTATCCGTCATGCTGCCAGATTTAAGGCTGCCAGATTTAAGATAACTGGGTCTTTGTTGCCAACATTTTGAAATAAGAAGTCAGTTGCCTTTGTTTGTCTGGCGTGAGATAAGCCATCTGGGCAGTTGTATTTAAGCTTGCACCCAGGAATATTATCTCTTGACAGGGTACTAGTTTTGATTTATTTTCGTTTACTGTGTACCCTAGGCAAATTAGTAATCTTTTTACAAATGCCAGATGCTTTAGTAGAATGTCCTTGTTCTCTGCTTGAATAAGGCAGTCATCCAAGTAAGGATATATTTGAATTCCTCTCTGTCTGCAAAATGCAATTACTGGTGCCAGGCATTTTGTGAAGACCCTGGGCGCAGTAGATAAGTGCAGAGAATTGGTAGTGCATTGAGCCAGCTATGAATCTGAGGTATCTTCTGCAAGATTGTCTGATTGGGACATGCAAGTATGCCTCTTTTAGGTCTAATGTCACCGGCCAAGCATTTTTGCCCATCATGGGCAAAAGCTGCTGCAAGGTCAGCATTTTGAATTTTGGAATGTCCAGGTATGTGTTCAAAATTGATAAATCTAGTATTGGCCGCCAGGCTTTGCCCTTTCTGCGTACCAATTACAGTCTTGAGTAAACACCTTGTCCTGGTACTGGTACTGGCTGAATGGCCCCCATATCTATGAGGCACATAACCGGTTTCTGTGCCTCTGCCCATTGATTTTTTGGCAGATCTGGCCAACCATTTGCCATTGGCAGTGTGTGGAAATGGAATCTGTATCCCTGTGATACTATGTTTAGTACCCACTTGTCCTGGGTTATTAACTGCCAATTTTGAGCAAAAAGGTCTAACTTTCCCCTATGGGTACTGCCAAAAGATAAGTGCTTGGAGTAGGCAGAGGGAAGTCATTGGAATTGTTTTCTGTAGGTTTGCGCCTTATCTCTTCCAGATTTGGAGGTAGAAGCACCCCATTGCTTTGACCTGTATGAATCTTGCGCCTGGTATCTGGAACCCTTAGGGCATCTGGATTCGCCCCTTTGACCTCTGTCTGACACGGGAAAGGACCAATTTTTTGTAGGCCAGTGTGGCTGCACTTGTAAAAAGTCTTTAACAGTTTGCATAGACTTTGCATAGGCTTTGTCTTCCATTTTCCCCTGCAATTCTTTATTATCTGCATCACAAAAACCTGGCGTTTTAAAAGGGGTATGTAAACGTTTTATATCCACTGTATATGTGTACATTACATACATATATACACACACCACACACACCATATACATTTTATTTTACATTTCTTTACTGCGAAAGTCCGACTGGGATAAGACCCATTTTCAGCAGAGACCTAGGGGAAAAGCTCCACATATAGAGATTATACAAAACTTATACAAGAAATTATACAAAAAATATACAAGACATACATTGCACCAGAAATTACATTCTATGCTATTATAGCCAACACTTGTATTATACAATCATCTGATAAAATTCCTTATTGTAGTTTCTCAAAGTAAGCTGAGGAAGGGTTTGTAGGAGGGAAACTGGACAGAAGAAGATGAAGTCAGAGATTATCTAGACATGAAAGACAGCATAGGTTGAGGTGGTCAGGGAAGAAAAATTATGACTAGAAACTATTAAAACTAGTTAGCCTGGAGTAGTGCAGGAGCAAAGCCAGCTGTCATTAAGATAATTTTTAAGAAGCTTTTTGAATTGGTTATTTGTGTTGGTTCTGATGCTGTGAGGTAGTGAATTCCACCTTGTTGCTACATGAGAAAATAGGGAGTCCCCTGTTGTATTAGTGGATTTGGACACGTAGTAGAGATTTATTTGTTGACCGAAGACTTAGATTTGAGGTATGGGGCTGGAGAATATTTAGAAGACGGGCTTTTTTTCAGGTTGATTATATTAGTTTGTGTGCTAGAATTAAATGATTATAGGATAGAAGTTGTGGGAGTTCTAACCAGGAGAGTTTTTTAAGGCATGACAGTGGTGGGTATGATGTGTATTTAGTTATTTTATTGCAGCATGTTTTAGGTTCAATTAAACCTGTCTTTTTAAGGTTGGTGAGAATTGGGGAATCATACAGAAGTGTTGATAGAAGGTGGGTTCTAGCAATGGCAACCCCAGAGGTGCTGGTTAAGATGCTTTTTATTTCATTAAAGAGTACCCATTTTTTGTGAACTTTAACTGTTTGTGCTATATGTAGGTCAAATCTTAGATTACCTATTTTTACTCCTAGTAGTTTTGTTTGTGAATCAGCATTAATTTTAGTATTATACCTAGCTGTGATGCAGAAGGTGCTGGGGGGGGGGGGGTCTTGTGGATTGAAAGATTATGAGTTTTGTTTTATTGGGGTTGAGTATGAGCCGATGGTTAGAGAGCCATAACTCTGTATTGGAGAATGATTTTTGGGTTATATTATGGAGGCGTTGCAGGTTATTAGCAGTGCATTTAAATGTTGTGTCATCTGCATATTGGGTCGTTGAAGCCAGTGGGGTAGCATTATGGAGGTTGTTTGTAAAAACAGTTAAGTGTAGCAGCCCAAGAATTGAGCCTTGAGGCACTCCTTGTGTGACAAGACGGGGGGGGGGGGGAGAAATTAAGCCATTTTACAGATTGTTGTTGGTCCTATAGATAGCTTAGGGACCACCACCGAAGTGCAGAGGAGTTGAGATTCAGTTTGGAGAGTGTATGTAATATTTTGGGGTGGGAGAAGGTATCAAAGGCCTTGGACACGTCTATAAAGACTGCAGAGACTATTTTACCATTGCATGAGTTGACTGATGGTATTGGTG
>NC_056746.1:1144907622-1144946321 GCF_019279795.1 Protopterus annectens
TCCGAAAAAATGTACTGTCTATGAGCTTACTCCTTCTGAAACCTGATCATGTGCTTACCCTAACAATAGATCTGTGTTCTCAATTTCATCCAAGTCCATGTTTGGTTTGTTAGATCCAACTTTGGCAACTTCTAGAGCTGTGGATCTGAGGCTCAGAGTCTTCCCCTATCCGCAATTCCCTCCTCTCTACTAAGCTACCTCTGATCAAGTTTGTCACCTGAAACTTCCAGACATGCATCTGAGAACTCTGTTTTTCGTAAGTGAAAGTGGCTTTCTTCAAATAGATATTTGACTCCTTTCCCTTTTAGATAATTAGCATAGTTAGTAATATATTATAGCTACAAGGTTATAGTTTAAGATTTTAGGATAGTTGTAAGACAGTTGTTAGACTAGCTGCCAGGTTTTGTGTGCGACTTTTCTTGACAAGTACAGTATGCTATTTGTTAGAATTTAAAAGTTGTTTTACAGTTTTTCTAATAGAGAAACTTCAAGATTTTAAAAAGTAATTGGCTTGCAGACAAAATTCCTCCTCAAGACCTGCATGATCTTCACACATTTTTCTTAGGTGCTGCTCACCTTCAAGTTGACAGCGCTTTGTGCTGCATTTGGGTCCACGGCTATTCAAGGCAGGAAAGAATGTTTATTTAAAAAGGACAGAGTCTTAGTCTTCTTCTCAGTCTTCCGCTACAAAGCTAGCTTCAGCTTCCCCAAGTAAAAAGCAGAGAAAAGGAAGGAAAAGGAAAGAGATAAGTCTAAGGAGAAAAAGATGTACAAAAGTCTACAGAGAACAGATGAGAGAAAACTGGAAGAGAAAAGATCTGATAAATCAAGAAAAATACTACCATCTAGCAAGATCCAGTCTCCCCTCTCGTCAAGCTAGATTCTCACTGGAGCCAGTGAGACATCCGATTTGCCTATTTCACAGGCAAGATGATTCTCCAGGCCTTCATTGGTGGCATCATAATCAAGGCAGGCCCTATCCACCAGGCTGAAATGGAAGTCGACCATATAATGAGGAAATTTTTAAGGACACATTCAACTGGGATGCTTCCCGGCATCATCCCCAACAGAAGCTCCAGGTATGGGCTTAATCTACCTCTAACCTTTTCTCAAGTACCGGTTCACCCTTCTGATACAGTTCCCATGGGTTCGAGCTCTTCCAGAGCATCTCAGTCAAATAAAGTAACTTCACCATAGACTACATCCCTTACTGTCTCGACTCAGACTCTTTTGGATTGAGAAGAGTCCAAGCCAAAACATCAGTGTCAGTTTTCCAGTGGTGGAGTCCACTCCAAAAAATGTTTTTGGAGCAATCTCTTCCTCTCGCGGCCTCAGCACTCGACATCTCAGGTGTTAAGTCCTCCTCAGTGCAAATCTTGATTGGACTGGAAAGAGTTCCTGAGGCTTTGGATGGGGGAACACTTCCCTGGCTCCAACTGCAAAGCCAGCTTACACATCTGTTGAAGAGTCTTCTACATGACAAGAAGGCTGGCACAGGCCTAGAGTTAAGATCTATCCCATCTCAGAGAGGATCCTGTGACTTACTCCTCTAATTTTGATCGATGGGGACAGTTAGTACCTATAAGCTAGGAGGATGCTCAACACTCAAGTTCCCAGTCTGATTTAGACTGGTCTCCAAAAGTACCCCACAGAGAAGGTCCTAGGAAACAGACGTGTAAACAGAAGCACCTAAACTCCTCTCCATAGTCTGTCACGGAGAACACAGATTTGGATAAAGGTGAAGGATCCCCTAGATCCCCCTTGATGTCACATTTGATGGTGAAGCAGAACATGGGCTGATCCACCAAAACCCCTTCCCTAGACAAATCTGTGCTCAAGGCTTTTGGTGCTGGCCTAGCTGCATCCTGGCATCCTCTGCGAATGCCCTCACACTGGGCATGGAAGGGACCTTGATGTAGTGGAACCAATCCCAAAAAGGCTTGGCAAGACTCTAGTGGCACCAAAAGACAGAACATTCAGAGCCCTGAATTACCTTGTGCATATGACTCATTTTCAGAGGAATATGACCAAGGAAATTTACAAGTCCCCCTTGAGTAGCTTACCAACAGATGTCAAAAATCAGTGAACAACCAACTTTCTACCCTACAATCCATTTCTAGAGTGGCCATGCACTGGCTTTCTAATGCACTAGATAGTACAGCTACAGCAGCAAGTATCAGTATTAACACCCGTCAACATGGATGAATCCCTGATTTTGCAAAGAAAATTTATTAATGCTTCATTTGATGGCTCCATCCTCTTTGGCCAAAAAGTTAAACGCTTACTAGGTGTGAGCAGGACAGCAAGACCCGGTCTGTGGTTGGAATCAGTTTCTCCACCCCTCAAGAGGACCTATCCCAGGAACCAAAGCGTGAAGAGAACAGGTTCAGAAGATCACAGTGTTATCACCAAGACTCTCCTGAAGTTAGAACCCTCCTTCAAAAAGCACAGAGGAGCCAACTTGAATGGACATCATCCCAGAGGAAGAGACCGACTGCATAATCAGGGTTTTGACAGTCCCTTCACAGAGGAAAGTTTATCAGCACTCCTGAGGGATCATCAGACTCCCGCACTCCACAAGCAGTTATGGGATGCTTAATCTTATAAGCCTGGCAGAACATTTCATCGAATTCCTGGGTGCTAAGAATGATCAGAGGCTATACCATTCCCTTTTTGCACTGTCCAAAAAAGTTGAAGGTTCCCATGTTCAAACCCAGTCAACTGGTATCTACAGCAACAGGGGTTACAAAGTTGTTAGAAAAAGAGGTTCACAGAACAGGGCACCCCAGACCAGTCAGGATCTGGAATCTATTTCAGGTTCTTTTTACTTCCAAAGAAGACAGGGACCTCAAGCCAATGTTAGACCGCAGCTGTCTCAATTTGTGCAAAGTTCTGGACGGTCAAGGTACAGGCCATATTACCTCTTCTGAGAAAGGGATGACTGAATGTGCTCTACAGATTTCCAGGAAGCTTACTACCATAAAAACGAGAGACAATGCAGGATATTTATCTTTTTCTGGCTAGAAGCCAATCATTTTTGGTTCAGAAAATTTTCCTTTGGTCTCACCACAGCCCCCCCCCCCCCCAGGTGTTCCACAATTATGGCAGTGGTAGCAGCTCACCTCCAACTGCAAGGGATCCAGGTCTTCCCATATCTAGACAACTGGCTCCTAACTGCTACTTCTAGGGATCTGTTGGTACAACAGGTACTACTCCATCTTACAGATCTAATGTGGGGATCACAGTAAAACAAAAAGCGAGCGATCTCTCATGCAACAAATAAGTGTTTATAGGATATCATATTAACACAATTCTTCAAATTACCAAGTTCCAGACGGCTTCATGTAGTTCAACATCTCTTTCCTCAAGCAAGGTTGATTCCAAGTCTGTTAGGGTTGATGGCCTCTACCATTACGTTAGTTCCAATTGTGAGAGATCACTTGAGAGAGTAGTATAGCGTACTCTCTCAGTCCAATGGTCACAGAGTCTACACGCACTCTATGCCAAACTTCGCAGCGATCATATCAAATGGTGGATAACCTTCACGAGAGTAAAAGAAGGGACACCTTTTGTCCACAGATTCCCTGAGCCACAGGGATAGGCACTTCCCTTCTGGCTGGCAGGATGGGTATTTAAGGAGGAAAATGGTTCAAGGAACTTGGTCACCTGTAGAGCCAAACCTTGGCATCAATATCTTGGATAGGAGAGCAGTACTACATTGCAGGCTTTTCAGGACTACCAACCCAAGGGTGTGATATCCACCCAGACAGACAGACATGTCAGTGGTCTGGTAAATCAACAAACAAGTAAGAACACTGTTATAACCACTTTGCTGACAGGCCATGAGAACAGATTATGGTAGAGGTGTTCCCATCAATTTCTGACAGTAATGTACATACTTAGGACAACAGATGTAAAAGTGGACAAGTTAAGCAGGTCAATCTTATTGCATCAAGAGTGGTCTCTCAGAGTAGCAATGGAAATTTTCAGACACTGGGGGCAACCTTGCTACATTTGTTTTTCAAGTGCAAGGCAATTTCTTAGCCCTAATCCCACCACAGGGACAGTCACAGAGGAATGCTCTAGTCCATACATTGTACCTGGTCTCCTCTATGCCATTCCCCATATACCACTTTTGACAACATTAATTCAGAAAGCCACAAGTTGCAAGAGGAGAGTGACCGCATTGTGCCATTTTGGCCCCAGCAGGTTTGGTTCCCCCCTCCCTTTGGCCTCATTTAATACACCCACCTTAGGTTTTGGATCCTAGCCTGGATCTTCTGCATTACCCATCCAGGTTGCCCCTACCAGCTCTACAAGCCCTAAAGTTGACCACATGGTTTCCCAATTTTGTCTACAGCCAGAGATGCCAGGCTTTCCTCACTGGTTTTCAGGAAGAAATTGTGAACCCCCAATCAACAAAAATGATAAATCAAAGTGGAAAAGATTTTCAATTCGGGCTTTAAGGATTGAATTTGTTATATGCTCCTGTCTTGTAGATCTTGGGATTTTTATCAGATCTTTATCAACAAGCGTCTAGTTTTTCTACTACTGAAGTGCAAATTACTTCCTTTTCAAATTTTCTCATAGGGAATAATGATTCTTCCATTGCCTCTCTTAAAATTCCCAAAGCCTTTCTAATGGGAACTTTCCCACTAAGACCCACCATTAGGGATCCAGTTCCCCATGGGATGTCACAGTCATACTTCAAGCCTCAACCCAAAAACCCCTTGCACCAGTAGCCTCAGTAGATCAAGTATCTTTCCTGGAAGACCATTTTTCTGGTGACAATTACATCCACTAAACAAATTAATGAATTATAAACACTATCATGCAAGCTACCATACCTCGTTTTTCCATAAACATGGAGTAACACATTGATAACTTCTTCCTCCCTACTAAAGGTGACATCCAAAGTAAATCTGAATCAATCTATCAATTTGCTAGTCCCCCCCCATTCTCATACAAAGGGGAATACCTGCTACACACTAAATGTTCAGACAGCTCAGAAAGTCAAATCAATTGTTTTTAACCTTCTCTAAAGCAAAATTGGGAGGAAATATCAAAAAAGTCACAATTTCTAAATGGCTGTTGGACTGCATTTTCAACACAAGAAAACAACAGCCTATTCTAGAAGACCTATAACTACCTCTATGGTGTTCACAAAGAGTTCCCACAGATGACATTTGATGAAAATAGACATCAGATGAATTAATTGCTCACATGCTTCCTTACTCGGGACATGCTGTCAGCAGAAATGACAGCCTGGGAATCCTCATAGGATTCTCTTTTAGAGGTAGCTGAAACAGAGTGCACAAGGGGTCTCTTGCTACAGAGAAGTCTGTCTTTTGGTGGCCTGAGGACTTTAACCAAGGGAGTCCGGGTCAATGTCTAGACTGAAGCATCAGCATGAGCAACCTTAGTCTTATAGAATCTGTAATGGAGTCAATGTCACCAGTGCCAACAGTGTCAATGTCACAGTAAAAGTCATGGTAAGTGCCAAGGGAAGCAACATGGGATCACATGGTCGGCCCTGATAATACTGGTAACAAAACAGAGCCTGGAGTAAGAACCAAAGTGGATACCAAAGGCTGAACTCTTCACCTTAGAAATGGAGAAGTGGAGATGGCACAGAGTTCTAGGTGGACTATTAGAAAGGCTGTCATTTTCTCCCAATCCAGTGGAGCTTAAGGACTAAGCACCACCCTGGATGAACTGAAAGGGCAGAGGTTGGCTAAGGAAGGAAGGAAGGAATCTGAACAGAATGTGTGCCAAGGAAATGTTACCCAGTCTTCTGGTCAGGGACAAGTTGACGTAACTAGAGCAATTTAGCCAGGCCCGAGAAAACAGTTGCCAGTAGTATTGAAGTGACTCTAGAAGGCCTACGTTCTACTATGGACAGCATTTCTATTCTCGAAACCCTGGCAGGTGAGGACACATTGGGTGTCTTGTGTCCACTTTCTTCCAGCCTCCTTTTTAGGTCAGCTATCACCAAGAAATTTTCTCATTTTAATATCCCCTTCAAAAGTAAACATTCCTGTGATCTACTAGTGTTCACAGACTACTTTTTTGCAAACTGAACAGTGTTATGGTCCCAACCAGACCACACAAGTCATGTGGATCTTTTACACATTATACATTGCATGTTTTCTTTCTTTACAAGAACTGTTCAGGCCAGCATTACATAAACTGCTCAACTCCTGCCTTCTCTTAAATCTTACTCCTACCGAGCATAATTCTGCATGCATTATTCCACCCATTCCATTTCAATGGAATCTGCTCCTGCTTTTTCTAAAAATCCCTCTTTCAATTCTTATCTCTTTTACAACATTCAATATTTCAAACCCAGTTAGTTGAAGTTTGACTTCCATATACTGGTAATTGCTTTTTTTTGTCAGCAAACAGAATTAAAGTTAACAAGGCCTTACCATATTTAGGCAATTCAGATCCTGTATCCCAACTTAAAATAAGCATTTCTTTAGTTAAAATCATTTGCCCCCCCCCCCCCATGCTTCTGACAAAGTACTGCAGAGGGAATTTGACAATTCATCACACTCTCAAAAAACATGCTCATAGTTACCTCTTTCTTCCCAAATCACACATCCAACTCTTACTACCTGCCTTGGGGAAAATTCTTTTGAAGTCCGCAAGGGATATAAAAATATGTATGCAAACACTTCCAAGCAAAAATCCTAAACCTTCTAGATGTTGTTGCGTATTTGGAAGCCGTACATATGTCCTCTCACTGTTCTGTTGTAAACTGCTTTTCCAGTCTCTCTTCCTAATCTTGTTTAATTTCTTCTATTTCTTATAGTTACCATGCAATAATTATATATCTTCCTAATTATCCACTTTTAAACAGCAGCTTCTGTTCTAGACATACCTCTCAACTGTACATTTTTTCACAGAATGTCCAGATTTTTGCCCCATATTTTTGGTCCATTTTTCATAAAGTTGTGGTTTTCTGGCAAATTAGTGTCAACATATTAAAGACTGAAATCAGAAAATAAAGACAAACATTTGAGTTTCAGACTTCATACCCTCAGAAAATTCATGCTAATGTAAAACCTGTTGTTCTATCAACATTCTAAGTTTGTAAGGGCAATATTTCAAAAATTGGCCCTATTTTTTGGTCTTTGTCCCACTTTTACTTATGGCTTTGTCCAGATTTCTTGCACTAAGAGGTTGAGAGGTATGGTTCTAGATTTCACTAAAAACTCTACCAGAACAGGTCCTTCCTATCCTTTTCTCTTTGCTTATACGCCTGTACCAATCCCAGATATGGAAGGCAGTCTCAAACTGCAGTCCAAAGTTCTTGGTCTCAGCCCATGCAATTACATTTCCCTCTCCAGTTATTTACTCCAAATACCTTGTTTCCCTTGCCAGTTTTCTTCAGTAAATTCCAGCCACCTCTTGCCTATTTTCTGTAGCCCAACTTACAGTCATCCCTACTGGCAAGATCTCCTTTCTCAATTCCCATGTATGTTTAGTTCTTAGAATACTTTCTGCAACTTTATGAATATAATATTCTGTATGGTGGTGGTTATTCACCTTTAGTCTTAGTTTTATCTTCATTTTTATTCTAAAAAAACATGAAACTGCCTCAAAATGTTCCACAACACTAATTTGTCCTTGTCTGGATTTATCAAGGATAAAATAGTAACATCTAAAAATAAAGCCAACTTTTCTGGATTACCATACCAATTGTATCCTTGAGTTACTGAATCCCTTGTTTTCTTTGTCAGTGGTTCTAACTATAATGCAAATAAGGGGAAATAAGACACCCTTGCCTGGTTCCTCTGTTCAAACAACTTATCAAAGATGAACCATCTCACTAATTACTGCATCTAATTAGTCGTATATCCTTCTAATTAATCTTTTTTATTATGGAATGCAAATTATCCCACTGTCCTATTCAAAATCCCAGCCTACTGTTACGAATTCTTTCTCTGCATCAATATCCATCAAAAGCAGTATTTTCATACATACTACTAGAACAAGGATACAGAAGGAAGCAATGTTAAATGTTTGCATACTGTTCACAAAACTACACTAATCTACCAATTTGGCAACACCTTCACCCATTTGTTTAGCTACAGACAAACATTTTATAAAATCACAGTTTAAAACTGAAAGGGTCAGAGTATGATCGGTCTTTAACTTAGAAGAAAGGTGCAGTGGCTATATTACCCAAAGAAGGCTTGTTGCTTCTTCTCCTTTTAAAATATTTTTAAACAATCTTCCAGCTCTTTCACTTTCCTGACTTCCAGTTTTCCACAGGAATGCTATCCGTTCCTGAAGACTTCCCTACAGATTGATTATACATCACTGTTTTAATCTCATCTTCTCTCCTCTTAACAATTTGTTATGGAGCCTCATTTTCCTCTAATCGTGACATAATTCAGTCTTCCATAAATATTTTAATTTTGCTCTTTCTTGGTTTTCACACTCCGTTTTATACAAACTTTCATAAAACTTTTGAAGTCTCTCTTAATACCTCTAAAATGTCTGGTTATTTTTCTTGTCATACACTCCCTAACTTTAGTGACAATCCTTCCTACTTTCAGCTGCCCAAGTTGCTGGGCTAAAGATTGTTGTGTTCTGGAGCAGCTATCAAAAAATAGTTGCTTAACCGCAGTCCTTCTAAACTCATGCATATTATCCAAAGTTGCTTCTCTTGCTCTGCGAGCTTCCCTTTATTTTGCAATATTTTCACTTTTTTATGCCCCTCCAAATATTTCCAGTTACTTCCTATAGGTTCATAAGTATAAGGCTTGCTCTCCTTGTGGGCCACTCAAGCCGAGACAATTTACATTTTTATGCTCAAATTAATCTATCCCTTTTGGCTACAGATTGGCCTTAATCATCCCACGGTCGATTATTACTGCCAATGAAAATAACCAGGATCATATCATAGATAATGTGAGGGGAACCCTTACATCGAATAAAGCATTTAAGATCTGCCTCAGTCCATTAGAAGTAGAGGGGGCAATCTTGAGGGTAAATAACCATCTCTTTCTCTTATTTCTACACAATTATTAAACTTCATTTTTATTTTCTCACTCACTGGCGATCCCTTCCGAAGAAATTTTTATATTCCCCAATAGCTCTTGGATAATGTCCACTACCCATTCCTTAAATTATTCTCTTTTGTAACAGGCAGCATCTCATTTTTGCTTTATAACCCTGATACTGGAAATACTGTGCATACAACTCAGCTCGAACAGTGGAAAGAACAGTTTAATTCCAAAAACCAAAAAACAAATGTCACCAACAGGTTAAGCGCTTTCATCTGAAGTCTGCTAGTCAGATGAAAGCGCTTAACCTGTTGGTGACATTTGTTTTTTGGTTTTTTGGTTTTTGGAATTAAACTGTTTTTTCCACTGTTCGAGCGGAGTTGTATGCGCAGTATTTCCAGTATCAGTGTGTCTTTCATTTACGTTGTTGGCTTTGGTGTGGAGTAGTAGTGCTTTATAACCCTGCATTTTTATCTTTATTGGTACATGATCGGAAATAGTTATTGGATGTCTGTTGAAGCTTTCAATTAACTGCACAAGTTCCAGTGAAATATTTCTACCCACTCCACTCTAGTCCAGTTATTGTACTATGGGGAAAAATATGTGAATTCTGTAAGAATTCCTACGACAGGATTCAAGTCTTGCAGACCAATTATTTTCATTCTTCAGAAAAAGTTTAGAAAGACTGCTGTTAAGCAACTGTTTCTTTATAATGCCAGAACATAAAAACTTTTAACACAATGTCTCAGGCAACAAAGTAGAAAGGGCTGTCGCCAAGCTTAGGGAGCCTATAAGGAAGGTAACAATAGATCCATTAGACTTGAGGTATTAAAAATATTTTGGAAATTCTACGAAAGTATGTATAAATCTGAAACATATGGAAATCAAGAAAAGATACAAATGGAAATGTTCACAGAAGATATAAATATGCCAAGGTTACAGGTAGAAAAGGCTCAATTACTAATGGCTAGGATAGAAGCAATGAGATAAAATGGTGATGTATAACCAGTCTACAGGAAAGTCCTCAGAAACAGATGATATTACTGTGGAAGTCTGGAAGACAGGAGGGAACACTGATAAAGATCTGGAAGGTTTTAACAGTATTTTAAGAGAAGTACCTACATTCTGGAAGAAAGCAGAGGCAGCTATAAGACTTAAAGAGCAAAGATCCATCAGATCCAGCTTCATACTAAATATTAAACCATGATTATAATGTATTCTTCTCTATAATGGCTAAAAGAATGGCAAAAAATAATGCTAAAAGTGATACATTTGGATTAATGTGGTTTTGTGTTGGGGAGGCAAACATTTAACATTAACAGAACATTGATGGTCCAGAGGGAAGTTGAATGTACAAAAAATACTATTGCTGTTGGTGGATGTTGATGCAGAGAAAGCATCTGACAGAGTAAGCTGGGACTTTATAAGCAGGGCAATGGAAGCATTTGTATTTCCTGAAAGAAATTCTAAGGTTAATTAGCAGGATATACGAGGGATTGCAGGTGAAAAAAAGTGGGTGTGGGGTCCTCTCTGATAATTTCTGCTTCAGCAGAGGAACTAGGTAGGGGTGTCCTCTTATCCATTTTGTTATCTGCATTATATTTAGAACCACTGAGAAAGAAACTAAGGGACTCATAAATTCAAGAATATAATTGGTATGATAGTCAAGAAAAGCTGGTTCTATTTGCAGATATTTTATACCCAACAAAACCAGAAAGAGATTACAGTGTTGTGGAACATTTTGAGAATTTTCTAGGATACAAAAGTAATGAAGCTAAAATAAACACAACAGCTTTAAATTATGTACCCACACATGAATTGGTTCAGCAATATCAATGCTTATGAGGACATGATAAAATGAAGTATTTAGGAGTATGGATTAAAAATGATTTTGGTGTGGAAGCTAAGGCTATCTGACAAGGGACTAAACAAAAGATGATACAAAAACTGTGAAAATGGAAGCTTTGTTATATAGATATGGATAGTAAAACACAAGCAGTTAAAATGTTTTTATTCCCATTAATCTTAAACACAGGTCAGGCATATTTTTACCAACCAGAAGTTGTGGATAGCAATTAATAAAGAACTGAAGGACTTTATCCAAGATGTGAAGATGGTAAGAGTCAAGTGGGATAAGCTGGTTCTTCCAGCAGAAGATGGAGGACTGGGATTACCCAGTTTGAAGGGGTATTTCACAGCTACACAGTTAAGGCTTTTATACATAACAAGCAGAAAACTATAATTCAAAAGTGGGAAGGGATGATGATGAAACAGGGGTGACGCTCAAGAAACAAACAGAAACTGGGAGTTTGGATGTAGGCCTTTCGGAAAATAATAATCATACAGAATATTATATCCATAAATTAGCAGAAAGTATTCTAAGAACTAAACCAACATGGGAATAGAGAAAGGAGATTCTGCTGATAGGGAGGACTGCAATTAGGGATATAGACAATAGGGGGTTGGAATTTAGTAGAGAAAATTGGCAAAGGAACCAAGGTATCGGGAGCAAATAACTAGATAGGGAAAGATGACAGAATGGGAAGACGCCAATAATTTATTCGGACTGCAGGCTAGAAATTGCCTTCCCTATCAAGGACAGATATCGGAGTATAGGCAAAGAGAAAGAAATAGGGGGGTCCTAAATGAAAGACCAGCACTGGTAGAGTTTTTAGTATAGTCTAGAACAGAAGCTCTCATTAAAAAGGAATTAGTAGAGCATATAAAGTACTGCATAATAACTATAAGAATCAGAGAAGGTTAGAAAAGATTGGGAAGAGAGACTGGATAAGCAATTCAAAGAAACAATGGGAGGATATACATACATCTCCCAAATATGCAACACCTAGAAGATATAGGATTTTTGCTTGAAAATATATACAGACATTTTTAGACTCCAAGAAGACTTACTCCAGAGAATTTTTCCTCAGGTAGGCAGCACATGTTCATGGTGTGACAGGAAAGAAACAGGTAATTGGGAACATATTTTCTAGGAGTGCTGAGAGTTGGCAGACTTTAAGGATCCTCTGCGGGGATACAATGTTGGGAATGCTGGGTGGGCAGATTGGTGTGACGAGGGAGATGATTTTTCTGAGTTCTGATACAGAATCTGAATTGCCTAGACATGGTAAGGCCTTGCAGTGTCTAATTATGGTGGCTGACAAAAAAGCAATTACTAGAAAATGGAAACCAAAATCTAAACCAACTATACTAGAAGTAGTGAATATAGTAAGAGATAAAACTGTAACTGAAATCTTTAGAAAAGGATAAGAGCAAACTACACAGGAAAAAAATGGGAATTGTGGGAACAATACATACAGGGGAGGAAAGAGGTTAAAAATAAAGCAAGATTTAAATAAGCTAAGTAATGTTTGACTGAAAAAGACTGGGTAGATAACTGATGTATAATGTTTGGAATTGGGAGTGTGCCAGCATGGTTTGTGATGTAAAATGCTTGCAACTAGGATTGTTTTGGTGTGGTTTGTTTTTATATAAATGTATGACTGCCTATCTCATAAGTCACGGTTAAAAAAAAAAAAAAAAAAAAAGCAGAAATTCAATAATTTCTGTAATGTTGGTTAGGTTATAAGATATATAGCAATATATGTGAAGTATAATGTTTGTAAATGTGAACTTGTTAATACAGTTTGATTACTTTTATATAAATGTAAATTTGCCCATGTCAAAAGTAATAACTCAATAAAAGTGTTTAAAAAAAATACATTTCTTCAGAAATCTACCGTCTTATTTTCCCTTCCAGGTCCCCCTGGCACATCCTCAGTACTGCAAATAGAGCTCCGCCCCACCTACACGTAATATTTCCTGCTGAAGGACGATTAATTCTCCCAAAATTTTAAGCTCCATAACGACAGTTTCTGGTGGAATACAAATACATCCCAATGTAATCCATTACCACAAATCTTCTACTGTATTTTTCATCTTTAAATACTACTGCAGCCCCTTAACCAGTATTACTCCCCTTGTCCTACATCCCTGCTATTCTGATGAATATCCATCCTGAAATCTTTGTCAAATTCATATGCTCATTTTTTTTCAAATATGTCTCCTGCAACATTGTTTTTTCCACTCTGCATTTCTTAATATAATTCAATTCTCTTTACTTGTTGTCTATACCTCTAAGGCCACTTATATTCCAAGATACTATGGACTGAGTAGCCATTATGATGAAAAGCTACTGTTCCCAATTACTCAACAGTTTTTTTGAATGTGTGCTTCAAATTTTTGTCTTACATGAATACCCTACACTATCTGTCAGGCTGATTAGTTGCTTCTTCTCACCTCCTTCTGAACCTAGGTCACATTTTAATGTTTTTTGTTTTAATAAAAACCCTCAAACGAAACACTAAATATATTTTCAGAACACATCCATCCCTTATTAACTTAAGACACACACAGCTATGTACAGTTTCAAGAAGTGAAATTTAACCCTCCAGATATAAACTGCCCCAAATCGATAAAGTACAGTTTTGTACCTACCATAAATGTAGATGTTCGAGTGTTCACCCTGCTGCAGTCATCACACTTGGGTTATCCTGTCGTCAGGCGGTCCCACAGTCGGCCGGATTTCCAAAGTCTTGGTCCGACGTCGGTTGCCGTCACCTCATCCCTGACGTCAGTCCGCCAGGGGTACATATACTGCAACCAACGCTATTTTCTTCAGTTTTTCTTGCCTCAGATGTCAGGTGCCCCCAAAAAGGTGATCCAAATTAGTACAAAATGGTGAGAATACTGTACAAACACAAAATCCCTTCAGCTATAAGCAAATATATCAATAAGGCATAGCAGAGATTTAGCCAGTAGGTGAGAGGGGTTGGAGGGAGGGTAATCTGGACTGCAGCAGGGTGAACACTCAAACATCTACATTTATGGTAGGTACAAAACTGTACTATGTTCATCGTGTTACCCTGCTGCAGTCATCACACTTGGGTTGAGTCCCAAAGCTAAGGTAGGGTGGAGGTATCATAGAGGGTTAGTGGAGGCAATGAGGCCCTGCAGGACTGCAGTGGCGAAGCCCGCCCTGGACTTAGAATAAAGAGGTAAGTGATAGTGTTTGGTGAAGGTGTGTACAGAACTCCAAGTTGCAGCTTCTAAAATTTCCTTGGTAGGAACCCCCCTGAGAAAGGCTGTAGAGATAGCAGTTGCCCTGGTAGAGTGGGATCTAATGGTAGGGGGAACCGGTTTCTCATGATGGGTATAACAGAACCATATGGAATGGCCTATCCATTTAGAAATGGTTTGTTTGGATATGGCCCTCCCTTGAGAAGCTGTAGCATAGGATACAAAGAGCTGGTCAGTTTTTCTGAAAGCCTTAGTTTTATCCAAGTAGTAACGAAGCTGCCTGTGAATGTCCAAGGAATGCAGGAGTCTCTCACCTTTGTTGTGTGGATTGGGGAAGAAAGTGGGTAGGTGGATGGTTTGATTTAAAGCTACACTGGAAACCACCTTAGGCATGAAGGAAGGATTAGTTCGTAGAGAAACTCTGTCTTGATGAAAAATGAGGAAAGGTTCCACTGCCATAAGTGCCTGTAATTCTGAGACTCTCCTGGCAGAAGTTATTGCCAGGAGCAGGGCAGTCTTCCAAGATAGGAACTGAAGGTCTGCCGAGAAAGCTGGTTCAAAGGGAGGTAGCATTAGTTTTTCCAGAACAAAGTTGAGGTCCCATGTTGGAGTAGGAGCTCTTCTAGGTGGTCTAATGCTTTTTGCCCCTCTGAGGAACTGCCTTAGAAGAGGATTTGAAAATAAAGGTGGATTCGTATCGTAGTGAGCTGAAATAGCTGAAACATGGATTTTAATTGAGGAGAAGGAAAGTCCTTTGTGCAACATCTCAGCTAAATACTGTAGAATGTGAGGCATATGAGGCTGAGTTGTGTGTCTTGGCCTTTAGCTTGGTTCCAAGCAGAAAACCTTTTCCATTTGTCCGAGTAAGCCTTCCTGGTGCTTGGCCTCCTGGCTTCCAGAATAACATCCAGTACTGCTTGTAAAAGAGGGGCTGGTTGGATGCTTAATTGATTTGCCATGCAGCCAGGTTTAAGGTTTTGAGCTGGCTGTGTAGAATCTGTTTGTTTTGCTGCGTGAGCAATGAGGTAGGCTGTGAGCCATATTCTTCAATAGCGGGTACCAGTGCTGGCGTGGCCAGTCTGGGGCTATGAGAATCAGTAGAGGTTTCTCCTTTTTGACCTTCAAAAGAACCTTTGTGAGAAGAGGTAATGGAGGAAAGGCATATGCTGTTAGGTTTTTCCAACTGAAGGAGAGAGCGTCCACTTTCCAACTTGATGGTGGAAATGTCCTTGTACAGAATTTTGTCAGTTGGTAGTTTTGAGGACTGGCAAACAGGTCTATATTTGGAAGGCCCCATTTTTGAGTTATCATTGTAAATATTTGTGGGTCTAGTTTCCACTCGTGGGGATCTTTGATGTTTCTGCTTAGGTCGTCTGCCAATGTGTTTTTCTGTCCTGGCAGGAATTGAGCTTGTAACTGGATTTGGTAGGCCAGAGCTGTGTTCCATAAGACTATTGCTTAACTGCAAAGAGGGTAGGAATGTGTGCCCCCTTGTTTGTTTATGTACCACATTACTGTGGTGTTGTCAGTCTTTATTGCAAGTTGTCCTGGCTGTAGTAGATCCTTGAAGGCTGTCAGAGCTTTCTGTACAGCTAGCATCTCTTTTTGATTAATGTACAGTTTTCTTTGTTCTGCAGTCCATAGGCCTTGAATGCATTGCTCTGCCATGTGTGCCCCCCAGGCATAGTCTGAAGCATCTGTTGTGATAGTTTGCCTGGTTGGGGGCAAGGTGAAAGGCTGACCCCTTGTTGAGGTGACATGCCTGTGCCCACCATAGAAATTCCTGTTGAAGGCAGGGAATGAGAGATATCACTGTGTCCAAGCTGTGGCTGTGTTGAGACCATACGCTTTTTAGGTACCACTGTAATTTCCTCATATGCAGTTTTGCAAATGGTATTATCAGAATGCAAGATGCCATGAAGCCCAAAGCCTGCAGAATTTTTCTTGCAGTTAATTGGGTCTTTGTTGCCATTGTCTTGAAATATTGAGTCAGTTGAAGTTGCTTGTCTGGTGTAAGATAAGCCTTCTGGGCCGTTGTGTCCAAGCTGGCACCCAGGAATGTCATTTTTTGTGAGGGTACTAGTTTTGACTTCCTTTCGGTTACTGTGTACCCAAGACAATTTAGTAGATGCTTCACAAAAGCCAGATGATGTAAGAGAATGTCTTTTCTTTCTGCTTGGATGAGGCAGTCGTCCAGGTATGGATACATTTGAATTCCTCTTTGTCTGCAGTACGCAATTACTGGTGCCAGGCATTTTGTGAAAACTCTGGGCGCAGTAGATAAGCCAAAGGGCAGTGCAGAGAATTAATAATGGGCTGTACCTGCAATGAAACGGAGGTATCTTCTGCAACTTTGTCTGATAGGGACATGCAGGTATGCCTCCTTGAGGTCCAACATTACCAGCCATGCTTCCTTGCCCAACATGGGAAGTAGCTACTGTACTGTTAGCATCTTGAATTTGGGGACTTGTAAGTGTTTAGAGTTGAAAGGTCCAGAATTGGTCTCCAAGCATTGTCCTTTCTGTGTACTAGAAAGAGCCTTGAGTAAAATCCTTGGCCTTGCTCTTGAGTTGGTACCCGCTGAATGGCTCTCATGGTCATGAGAGCTGTAATTTGTTTCTGAGCCTCTGCCCTTTGATTTTGTGGCAGGTTTGGCATTCCTCTTTTCATTGGTAAGGTGTGAAAGTGGAATCTGTATCCTCGTAAAATTATGTCTAGGACCCATTTGTCCTTTGTGACCATGTGCCAGTTGTCTGCAAATAGTGCTAGTTTTTCCCCCAAGGGGGCTGACAAAAGAGCTTTGTTTGGCCAGCTGAGGTGCAAGTCATTGAGTTTGCCTTCTGGTGGGTTGAGACCTGTCTTCTCCTCCCTTCTGGGTTGTAGTGCCCCATTGGCAAAGTTTATACTGGGCTTGTGGTTGTCCTCTGCCCCTTGGTCGCCTGTATTTACCCCTCTGAGGTCTGTCAGTGGCTGGAAAGGACGAATTTTTTGTTGGCCAGTTTCTGCTGAATCGAGGGGCTTGTACTTGTAGGAAATATTTGACTGTCTGCATTGATTTTGCCTTATCTTCCATTTTCTTTAAAACTTCTTCTGCTTTAACTCCAAAAAGAATATCCTGCTGTAAGGGAGCATCTAGTAGTTTTGCTTTAACATGATCAGGCAGACTTTGTTCCTTTAACCAGGCATGTCTACATATAACTGATCCAGTGACAGCTGCTCTTGCAGGAGGCCTCTAAAGAATCAAACCCACACTGTAAGGTCTCATAGCTAATGTGGCTGAGGTGTAAACCTTTTCCCCCCACCTGTCTAGTGCTCTAGAATCCCTTTCAGAAGGTACTGGGTTTTTAGCCATGGAAGCCTTAGCTCCCTTGGGACCCTGGGAGATAGTCTCTGGGTCAACTACTGGGCTTTTGTAAAGAAATTTGTGGGAATCAGGAACTCTGTAGTATCTGTCAGGCTTGGCCGGAGCAGGAGGTAGAGAGTCTGGGTTGAAACTGGATTCTAAATGGACATCATCCACAATGTCCAAAACAGGAGGGATGGCTAGAGGTCTGTGTTGGGGGAGTAAAAGAAACTCTCCGAGCCTTTTCTTGGAATCAGAGTAATCCTGACCTTCCCAGTGAAAATGTTCCCTCATAGTGTGTAAAGTTTCCCCAAAGAGTAGTCTTCAGGAGGAGAAGCTGAGGGAATAGAATCCTCAGCATCAGAATCTTCATAAGGAGAGAAGGAATAGTCTTGGTCCTCAGAGGAATCCGAAGAAATATAGACAGTTGCGCAGAGGAAGCAGAATCTTCCTCTTGTCTAGGCCTTTTGTCAGGAGGAGGCTGAGAACCCCTGATAAGAGAAATCAAATCTTCAGCCATTTTGAGCATCTGTTTCTTAGGCATAGGGCCTTGAATAGGAGACTGAAGTGTAGTCTTTTTTGATTTAGGAGTCTTCGACTTGGAAAACGTTTTGACTTTAAGAGTAGTCGGTCTGAATACACCTCCAGAAACCAATGGCGTTTCTGAAGCACCGACATCCTTGGAAGGTAAATCGTCGGAAGGGCCTGAAGTAAAAGGCTGCGTCGGCCTAGTACATTCCGTCAAAATATCAGTAGCGGTCTCAGGTTCCAGAACTGCTGTAGTCAGGGGCTGCGTCAGAGCCTCACTGATAACCGGAGACCGGATCAACCGAGGCCTCGGAATCGGGCTTAGGCTGTCGGTCCTTGTCCCTGCGCTTTTTGTGCACGGCGGTAGTCGGTAGCTCCGAAGGCATGTTATAGTTAAATTTTCTACCAAAAAAGTGTCGTGCGAAATCAAATTGTCTTTTAATAGTACGCTTATTAAACCTAGCACAAAAATGACAAGAAGTGACGTCGTGATCAGGGGCTAGGCAAGGTATACAATAAGAATGAAAATCCTTATGAGGTATTTGCTTCCCACAAGAAATACAATTGTTAACTTTTTCTGACATCGGTCTGAGGCAAGAAAAGTTTCCCCAACGGGGTACTTAGCTTTATAGAAGACTTCGGTGAAATTCGAATTCGACAATCTCAGGAGTCGGCCGAGCGGCACTTGCGAACTGCTTCTGCTTCGGGCACCGCGCGGCAAGAAAGACTGAAAAAAATGGCGTTGGTTGCAGTATATGTACTCCTGGTGCACTGACGTCAGGGATGAGGCGACAGCAACTGACGTCGGACCAAGACTTTGGAAATCCGGCTGACTGCTGGACTGCCTGACGACAGGATAACCCAAGTGTGATGACTGCAGCAGGGTAACACGATGAACATCTGCACCCACAGTTAAAATTGTTAGCCATGCTAAAGCACATGCTACAGCCTGCATTTCTATTTTTATTTATTATTTATTTGACATTTGTTGTCTGGGTTAGTCTGACTTAGCCCCTTTTTCAGTAGAGACCCAAGGAGAAAAGCTATTACAGAAAAACAGAAACAAAGGTAAACAACATGATAAAAAAATATTCCAAACAGACAGATGGCATTGAAACACAGCATACATAGTACAAAATGGAGAGAAAGCATGCAAAATAATTCTAAACAATGTACAATACATACAACACAGTAGAGTATGCTCAGGCTTGAACATAAAAAAATAAAGATAAATAGAAATATCATAAGAGGTGACATGCTAATGGAAGCTATAGGAGAAGTAGAAAATTTAAAGGCATTAGTATACACAGGGGTAAAGACCCATAATAAAGGCCAATAACCAGACATGGAAGGTGAGAAAAAGTACAGTTTTGTACCTACCATAAATGTAGATGTTCGAGTGTATACCCTGCTGCAGTCATCACACTTGGGTTATCCTGTCGTCAGGCGGTCCCACAGTCGGCCTGAATTCCAAAGTCTTGGTCCTGCATTGGTTGCTGTCGCTTCTTCCCTGACGTCAGTGTGCCAGGGGTAGATAAGAGGCATCCAACGCCATTTTCTTCAGTTTTTTCTTGCCCCAGATGTCAGGTGTAAGGTGGTCAGTTGATAGTACCAATAATAAAAGTTTAGCACAAACAAAACATCCCTCCAGCTATAAGCAAATACACCACAAAGGCTGTATCAGATTTTAAGGTATTGAAAGGTTTTAGTTAGGTTAGAGGGGATGGAGGGAGGGTAACCTGGACTGCAGCAGGGTATACACTCGAACATCTACATTTATGGTAGGTACAAAACTGTACTATGTTCATCATGTTACCCTTCTGCAGTCATCACACTTGGGTAGAATCCCAAAGCTAAAGATGGGAGGTGGAGTCAAACAGGGTTAGAGGAGGCTAGAAGGCCCTGCAAAACTGCAGTGGCAAAGCCAGCTCTAGTCTTAGAGTAAAGTGGTAAGTGGTGATGTTTGGTGAAGGTGTGTACTGAACTCCAAGTTGCAACTTCCAGAGTATCCTTGGTTGGCACCTCTCTGAGGAAGGCTGTAGATGTAGCTGCTGCCCTGGTAGAGTGGGGCCTTATGCTAGCACGAACTGGTTTTCCATGATGGGTGTAGCAAAAACGTATGCAATGTCCTATCCATTTAGAAATGGTCTGTTTTGAGATGGCCTTTCCTTGTGATGCTGTAGCCTAGAATACAAAAAGTTGGTCAGATTTTCTGAAAACCTTAGTTTTATCCAAGTAGTAATGTAGGTGCCTGTGAATGTCCAAGGAATGCAGGAGTCTTTCTCCTTTGTTCTGTGGATTTGGAAAGAAGGTGGGTAAATGGATGGTTTGATTTAGAGCCACACTGGATACCACCTTTGGCATAAAGGAGGGTTAGTTAGAGAAACTCTGTCTTGATGAAAAATGAGGAAAGGCTCTACTGCCATTAGTGCCTGTAGCTCTGAGACTCTTCTGGCTGAAGTAATTGCTACCAGCAGGGCAGTCTTCCATGATATAAACTTTAAGTCAGCTGAGAAAGCTGGCTCAAAAGGTGGTAGTGTAAGTTTTTCCAGAACAAAACTGAGGTCCCAAGTTGGTGTTGGCACTCTCCTGGGAGGCCTAATGTTTTTGGCCCCTCTGAGATACTGCCTTAGAAGTGGATCTGAAAATAAGGGAGGATCCGTGTTGTAGTGAGCTGAAATAGCGGAGGCGTGGATTTTAATAGATGAAAAAAAGTCCTTTGTGTAACACCTCAGTTAAATATTGTAGAATCTGAGTTATGTCCGGCTGAAGGGTATTTAGGCCTTTAGCTTGGTTCCAGGCGCAAAATCTTTTCCATTTGTCTGAGTAGGCTTTCCTGGTGCTGGGCCTCCTGGCCTCCAGAATAACATCCATAACAGCTTGTGAAAGAGGAGCTGGCTGGTTGCTTAGGTGATTTGCCATGCAGCCAAATTTAAGGTTTTAAGCTGGCTGTGTAGAATTTGACTGCCTTGCTGTGTAAGCAGATGAGGAATTTGTGGTAAAATCCATGGTGGGCCCTGGGCCATGTTCCTTAATAGTGGGTACCAGTGCTGGCGTGGCCAGTCTGGGGCAATGAGTATCATTCGGGGTCTCTCCATCCTGACTTCCAGCAACACCTTTGTGAGAAGGGGCAATGGAGGAAAGGCATATACTGTCAGCATTTTCCAACTGAATGCGAGTGCGTCCACTTTCTAAGCTTGATGGTGAAATGTCCTTGTGCAAAATTTTGATAGCTGACAGCTTTGGGGGTTGACAGCTTTGGGGGTTGGCAAACAGGTCTATGTCTGGGCGCCCCCATTTTTGTGTTATCATTGCAAATACTTGTGGATCCAGTTTCCACTCGTGGGGATCCATGATGTTTCTGCTTAGGTCATCTGCCAATGTGTTCTTTTTTTCCTGGCAGGAATTGAGCTTGTAATTGAACTTGGTAAGCCAGTGCTGTATTCCACAAGGTCATTGCTTGCCTTCATAGAGGGTAGGAGTGTGTACCCCCTTGTTTGTTTATGTACCACATTACTGTGGTGTTGTCTGGCCTTATTAAAAGCTGTCCTGGATGTAAGAGGTCCTTGAAGGCTGTCAGGGCATTCTGTACAGCTAGCATTTCTTTTTGATTGATGTGCAGATTCCTTTGATCTGCAGTCCATATGCCTTCAACGCACCATCCTGCCATGTGTGCCCCCCAGGCATAGTCCGTTGCATCTGTTGTCATAGTTTGCCTAGCTGGGGGTAAGGTGAAAGGCTGATCCTTGTTGAGGTGACATGCCTGGGGGAGGTATCATTGTTTCCAAGCTGTGGCTGTGTTGAGTCCATACGCTTTTTAGGTACCATTGCAATTTCCTCATATGCAGTTTTGCAAATGGTATTAGTAGTATGCAAGATGCCATGAAGCCCAAGGCCTGCAGAATTTTTCTTGCAGGGAGGTGGATCTTTGTTGCCATTGTTTTGAAGTATTGAGTTAGTTGTAGTTGTTTGTCTGGCGTCAGATAAGCCATCTGGGCCGTTGTATTCAAGCTGGCACCCAGAAATGTCATATTTTGTGAGGGCACTAGTTTTGATTTCTTTTTGTTTACTGTGTACCCTAGGCAACATAGAAAGTGTTTTACAAAAGCCAGATGTTGTAAGAGAATGTCCTTGCTTTCTGCTTGGATGAGGCAGTCGTCCAGGTATGGGTATATTTGAATTCCTCTTTGTCTGCAGTATTCAATTACTGGTGCCAGGCATTTTGTGAAGACCCTGCATGCAGTAGATAAGCCAAAGGGCAGTGCAGAGAATTGGTAATGGGTTGAACCTGGAATGAAATGGAGGTATCTTCTGCAATTTTGTCTGATAGGGACATGCAGGTATGCCTCCTTGAGGACCAAAGTTACTAGCCAAGCTTTCTTGCCCAACATGGGAAGAAGCTGCTGTAGTGTTAGCATCTTGAATTTGGGTACTTGCAAGAAGGTGTTTAGAACTGAAAGGTCCGGAATGGGTCCCCAAGCATTGTCCTTTCTAGGGACTAGAAAGAGCCTTGAGTAAAATCCTTGGCCTTGCTCCTGTGTAGGTACCAGTTGAATGGCTCTCATGTCCATGAGAGCTGTAATTTGTTTTAGTGCCTCTGCCCATTGATTTTGTGGCAGGTTTGGCATTCCTTTTATCCTTGGCAAGGTGTGGAAATGGAATCTGTATCCTTGTGAGATAATGTCTAGAACTCATTTGTCCTTTGTGACGATGCGCCAGTTGTCTGTAAAAAATGCTAATTTTCCTCCCAAGGGAGCTGCCAAGAGAGTTTTGCTCGGCAGTTTGAGGTTTAAGTCATTGTGTTTGCCTTCTAGTAGTTTGGGACCGGTCTTCTCCTCCCTTCTGTGTTGCAGTGCCCCATTGGCGAGGTTTGTAAGGAATTTGTGCTTGTCCTCTGCCCCTTGGGCGCCTGTATTTACCCCTCTGTGGTCTGCCAGAAGCTGGAAAGGACCAATTTTTTGTTGGCCAATTTCTGCTGAAGCGTGGGGGTTGTACCTGTAAGAAATCTTTGACCATCTGCATAGATTTTGCCTTATCCTCCATTTTCTTTAAAATCTCTTCTGCTTTAACCCCAAATAAGACATCATGCTGTAAGGATGCATCTACTAACTTTGGTTTAACATGATCAGGCAGAGTTTGTTCCTTTAACCAAGCATGCCTATGTATAACAGACCCAGTAACAGCTGCTCTACAGGAAGCTTCCAAGGAATCAAATCCACATTGTAAAGTATGTTTGCCCACCTGTTCAGCTGCATGCAACAGATCCTGCATTTCCTTGAATTCAAACTGTTGAGGGTGCGTGCTCATCTTTTGTTTTATTTCAGACATTAGGAACTGCTGGTATTTAAGCATGCGAAATTGACAATTTAGTGCTCTCAGCTAGAGTAGCTGAGGTGTAAACCTTCTTCCCCCACCTATCTAGTGCTCTGGAGTCCCTTTCAGAGGGTACAGGATTTTTAGCCATAGAAGCCTTAGCCCCTTTGGGACCCTGGGAGATTGTCTCTGGGTCAGCAACAGAGCTTTTGTAAAGGAATTTGTGAGAGTCAGGCACTCTAATATCTATCTGGTTTGGCTAGAGCAGGAGGCAGAAAATCTGGATTTAGACTAGATTCTAAGTAAACATCATCCACAATGTCTAAAACTGGAGGGATAGCAAGTGGTCTGTGCTGGGGGAGCAAAAGAAACTCTCAGAGCCTTTTCTTTGAGTCGGAGTAGTCCTGACCTTCCCAGTGCAAATGTTCCCTCATGGTATGTAAGGTTTCCCCAAAGGAATAGTCTTCAGGGGGAGAAGCTGAGGGAATGGAATCTTCAGCATCAGAATCTTCATAAGGGGGAAAGGAGTAATCCTGTTCCTCAGAGGAGCCTGAGGAAATAGACACTTTATCAGAGGAGGCAGAATCCTCCTCTTGTCTAGGCCTTTTGTCGGGGGGGGGGGGTTGGGAACCCCTGATTAAAGAAATCAAATCTTCAGCCATTTTAAGCATCTGTTTCTTGAACTGGAGACTGATGTGCAAGTCTTTTTTGGTTTTAGAGGAGTCTTAAGCTTAGCATAACATTTTATGGTGGGAGTAGTCGGTCTGAAGACACCTTCTGAAACCGAAGGTGTTTCCACAGCACCGGCTTCTCCCTCTGCAATGTCGTCGGTAGGGCCTAAAGAAAATGGCTGCGTCGGCCTAGAACTCTCTGCTTGAGAATCCCAAGCGGTCTGGGGTTCCAATTCTGCAGTCACCAGGGGCTGCGTAGGCGCCTCACTGAAAACCGGAGAACCGGCGAACAGCCCAGCCGAGGCCTCGGAGTCTGGCTTGGATCTAGGCTGCCTGTCTTTATCTTTGCGTTTTTTTATGCACGCCGGTAGTTGGTTGCTCCGACGGCATAGTGTAATTAAATTTCCTACCGAAGTAGTGTCATGCAAAATCAAAGCGTCGCTTTATAGTTCGCTTATTGAACCTAGCACAAAACTGACAACCATTTGTGCATTTGTCCAGTAGTATTCAGAAATTAGCACACAAACTAGAAGCTGAAAAAGGAACAGAAGAGTGTGTCTACTAATGCTCCAACCTTCTGTCACACACTTGCTTTCTATAGAATTACTAGCAGATCAGAAAGTCACTACACCTGGCTAGCGTTCAAAAATCAGAATACATAAAACATGAAAGAATGAGAAATATGGTTTCCACTATTGTTTGCCTGACTCGGATACTTTCTATAGGTAGAAGCCATGTCTTAAAATTGTTGTAGATTGACAGGATTCACAATCACCACAGAATAAAATATGAAATGAAAGAAACAAAAAATATTTTAAAAGCCTTTCATTACTGATGTGCTTTCTAGAGTAGCAGCAGCAGTCAGGTCATAAAGTGCCTGATAGGCTACTTTTCTCAATGGGTAAAATGCACAGATTAAAATAATAAATGGCTCTCGAGAGCTGTTGTCAGGACAAAGTACAGTTGTGTACACCTACCATAAATGTAGATGTTCGAGTGTCTTCACTGTTGCAGTCATAACTGTAGGGTACTCCTGCCAGCAGGCAGCCCGAGGTCGGCCAGAATATCAAAGTCTGGGTCCGGCATCGGCTGTTTCAGCTAGTATCCTGACGTCAGAGCGCATGGGTATAAAGCAGACAGCCGACGCCATCTTCTCCAGCCTTTCTTGCCCCTGATGTCCGAAGCCCCCATAAAACCAAAAGGTGTCCCAAGGGAAACACAAATACACCAGAAAGGTAGTGGAAAGGAAAACACAGAAAGCAAATAGAAACAAGAGGGGTATGGAGGGAGGGAAACACCGACTGCAACAGTGAAGACACTCGAACATCTACATTTATGGTAGGTGTACACAACTGTACTATGTTCTTCGTGTTTCACTGTTGCAGTCATAACTGTAGGGTAGAATCCCAAAGCTGAGAATACGGGAGGAGGTCATGAAGTAGAAGGAGCAGCTATAAGACCCTGCAAAACAGCAGAAGCAAAGCCTGCCCTAGACCTAGAGTACAAAGGGAGGTTATAGTGCTTGGAAAAAGTATGCACAGAGCTCCAAGTGGCAGCCTCCAGAATGTCCTTGATAGGAACTCCTCTGAGAAAGGCTGCTGAAGTGGCAGCTGCCCTAGTAGAATGAGTCCTGACGGTACCTAGAATCTGTTTTCCATAAAGAAAGTAACAATATCTTATTCCATGAGCAATCCATTTGGAAATAGTTTGCTTAGAAATGGCTTTACCAAGAGAACTGGAAGCAAAAGAAATAAGCAATTGATCTGATTTTCTGAAACTTTTAGTTTTGTCCAGGTAAAAACGTAGCTGTCTGTGTACGTCTAATGAATGCAAAATCCTTTCCCCCCTATTTTGGGGTTTTGGAAAAAAGGTAGGAAGGTGAATAAGTCTGATTTAGAGCCACTCTAGAAACTACCTTAGGCATAAAAGTAGGATTGGTCCTCAAGGAAACTCTGTCCTGATGGAAGATGAGGTATGGTTCCACGGCCATGAGGGCTTGCAACTCAGACACCCTTCTGGCAGAAGTCAAGGCCAACAAGATAGCGGTCTTCCAGGATAAGAACTTAATGTCCGCAGAGGCAGCAGGCTCAAAAGGAGGCAAAGTAAGCTTTTCCAAAACATAGTTGAGATCCCAAGGAGGGACAGGAGGAGTTCTAGGAGGTTTTAAATTCTTAGCTCCTCTCAGAAATTGTCTGACCAACTGGTGGGAAAAAATGGGAGGATCACAATTGTAATGCGCCGAAATAGCAGAAGCATGAATTTTAATGGAAGAAAATGAAAGACCTTTAATCAAAAGGTCTGAGAGATAAAGTAAAATAGATGAGATATCAGGTATTAAAGGATCTGAGCCACGATCCTGCATTCAAATACAAAATCTTTTCCATTTAGAAGCATAAGATTTCCTTGTACTAGGACGCCTAGCTTCCAAAAGAACATCCAAAACTTGTTTAGGAAGAGAAGAAGAAATCAATTGCCTTAGATGAGCCAAGCTGCCAGACAGAGAGTCTTGATTTGAGAGTGAAATACCTGACCATGATGCTGGGACAGTAGAGAATGGGTCAGAGGATGCAGTAGAGTAGGGTACCAAAACTGACGAGGCCAATTCGGAGCTATCAAAATGATCAGTCTGGGTTTGTCTAGCTTTATCTTTAGCAATACCCGAGGCAGAAGAGGAAGTGGAGGGAAGGCATATCCTGAAAGATTCCTCCAGCTGAAGGACAGGACACTTTCCAAGCTGTCTTGTGGAAGGACCTGGTGCAAAAGAGAGGCAACTGATGGTTGAGATGAGATGCAAATAGATCTATCTGAGGACAGCCCCAAACTGCAGTTATCTTGCTGAATAAGTTGGGGTCCAAAATCCATTCGTGAGGATCCAAAATGTTTCTGCTTAGGCTGTCTGCTAAGAGATTTTGATTTCCCAGAATGAATTGTGCCTGAAGATCCAGATTCAAATTTAGGGCTGTATCCCATAAGGTCATGGCAGGTCTGCAAAGGGGGTAAGAGTGAGAGCCCCCTTGCTTGTTTATGTACCACATGACTGTGGTATTGTCTGTTCGAATTAGCAGAGGTCCTGGCTTCAAAAGAGTCTGGAAGGCTAGAAGAGCATTTTGGACTGCTAACATTTCTTTCAAGTTGATGTGCCATAGAAGGTGTTTGTTTGTCCAAGAACCCTGTTGGCATTTGTCTAGAAAATGAGCTCCCCATGCATAATCAGAGGAGTCCGTGGTTATGATCTGAGTAGGTTGAGGCAGACGAAAGGGCTTGCCTTCGTTCAAAACACACGCCCTGGACCACCAAAGGAATTCCTTCTGGAGGCAGGGAATCAGTGGAATCATTGTATCCAGACTGTGGCAATGTTGAGACCATACACTCTTTAGGTACCATTGAAATTTCCTCATGTGAAGCCTCGCATTTGGAATCAACAGGATGCAAGAGGCCATGTAGCCCAGAGCCTGCAGGAATTTCCTTGCAGTGAGCTGAGTTAATGCTGCCAAGGTCTTGAAGATTGAAGCCAGCTGTAACTGTTTTTCTGGAGTGAGGAAGGCTTTCTGTAAACTTGTGTCCAAAAGAGCTCCCAAGAAGATCATTCGTTGAGAAGGGATCAAATGTGACTTTTGTGTTCACTGAGAATCCCAGTAGTAGGAGAAGACGTTGAACAAAATGCAACTTCAAAAGGTCGTTTCCTATGACCAAACCTTGTGGCAGATGCAATCAGTGTGCATACATCAACAGTAATTATACTGCCAATTTATATGACAAGATTGCAAAATATTCTAAGGGTGGAAAGTTTCATGGTGGTTCACCAGGCACACTGTACACAATGTTAAGCATTCTTTATAGGTAAGACGAACAATGCATTAAATAAGAGAATATACCAACACCTATACAGTTTGCAAAAAATCTGATAATAAAAATGCCCTGACATGTCTTGCAACTCAATGTAGTGATTTTAAAAAATTCCAGTTCCTAGTTCTGGAACAGGTTTGGTCTACTGTTTATTCGTGAGACTGGAAAAGCTTTTTACTACATCAAGAGATGCTTTGGCAACTAAGGCTCGATGCCACAGCCTTTCCAGGATTAAATGACAATATATCCATTACAAGTGAACTTAAAAGAAGAGCATGCATTGTTTGATTGTATTTAACACAGTGTTTTTTTCCACTTGTTATATCAGTATTTTATATTTGTTGTGCATTACACTTGCAGTAAGGTTTTCTAGAGCTTGAATGATAACCTGGGCTTTTTAGAAATTAATTCAATTACTACTACATTCCTTGAGTGGGTGGAGACATATACTAAGCATTCTTAGTTTTTACACACACTGTTCTGGTGATGTCTTTTTGGTTTCAAAACAAAAGCGCTTAACATATAGTGTGTTTTGTTGTGTTTTTTAACGGCTGTTTTATTAGAAGTCTCTACTGGATCTCGAGCTGACACTGAATATTTTCTTTTTATTACTTTGTTGGTTTATTTCAGTTCCATTCTGGTGTTATTAAATGCAAACAAGAAAGGCAATAAAAAAAAAAAAAAATCAATTTTATAACTGATTATAACTATAACAAATTGTTATGGAAGGAGAGAAAATGGGGGAAAATACAAGATAGGATAAAAGGGAAGAGTGACCTTGTGGGAATGGGGAGTTAAGAGATGAAAGAAACTTTTTTTCTGAAAACTATGACTAGGAAACAAAATCTAAACAGATCAAAAAGGTGAAGTATCTGAAACACTAATGACTTTCAAAGCTGAAGCTACTCAAGTTGCAAAATATCCAAAGATTGCTTGTAGAAGCAACAATGAGTTCTGGAGGAGAAAGGTAGTGCATTCTGGGAGAAGGGAAGGTACTCAAGCTTGCAGGGCATTGCAGAAGTTGCAGAGAGAAAGGCACCTATGGCGACCATTCCTAGGGTTACAACAATGTACGGACTGAAGCAACACAGATCCCACACTATAAAACGTGGAACCCAAGATTAGGACAGGCACAGGACCAGCTAATGAGCAGCAGCCTGCTCACCTCTCTTACAGGAAAGGAATCTGGTGTGCATCAGGTTGAACACATGTTAGATCCCCTGGTGGAGACTGGAAAACACAACACTGTAGCAGGGCCTCTGAGGGTTACATCATTCACAAATGCAGGTGATACGCCTTGCACTGCCCACTACAGCCTGCTCCTCAGACATCAATGGGCATGTATGGGCAAATGCAAGTCCACACAACATAACCCCATTACCCCAAGCAAATGAAACCACCACTCCTGGAGGGTTTAATCCTCATTTTCAAGAAGAGTCAGAGCAACTGCATGGCCAGTGAGAAGCATGACGGTCAGAAGTGGACTACAGCTTAGAAAGAACTACCACCGCCAACCAACACTCTTTACTTTCAGGTCATACTTGCATAGATTAGTAACATCCCCTGCAACATCAAAAGGTGTTTTGTACAAAAACACTACAAACATGCTTTAAAATATCTGTGGTTAATTTCTAACCAGAATTTATCCAGCTTGTCTTGAACCTTGCATACCCAAACATTTTGATAAACAGTTTTATCAGGACATACCCCTTCAGCCTCTGTACATGTACTTTCACAAGAAGCAACAAGTCTAAACACACAGAACAGTTGACATAAAAAGCTTATTCATGAAACAAAGTTTAATACATGCGCTTCTTTAACTAGTTACTTCAGTATTACAAAACTCTTCTTGGCCATGGCTTTACTCCTGGACTACATCTTGCTCTAAAAGGTAGCTTAGGCATACTGGGTAAGAATGTAAGGATTGCTTATTTTTTGGCATTGGCATTTGTACAACTGCTCTAACTTTTTACTAAATCCAATTTCAGTTCCACTGACACAAAACTGGTACTTTGGGTCTGTTAGCTGACATTTGGTTAAAAACTGAACAAAAAGTGCTTAATAAACATCAGTGTGGACTGTTTTCTGTGGTTACTTTTCTTGGAATACACAACTCTAACTGAATTACTATACATTACCTTCTTCCAGCAAACTTCATATACTTGAAAATAAAGATACTCCTAGAAGATATCCCTGTCAAGGCTCTGTACAGTATTTGCGATGGTGCAAATCAAGATGTGTACAAAAACACATTCACTCTGACTTGTGAAAAGCTAATAATGGTAAAACAAACTCCAAAAGAAAGCAAACTATCCAGAACGCAAAATCTGAACAAATGTCTTAATTGCTATGAAATGAATCTTGCACATTTTATAAACACGGTAGCAGTTTTTGACCAAAGGTCTGCTCTTTACACCCTGGCTGTAACAAAGGGCACACAGCTTTTGCAGTGACTGTAGAACCAGTTCTTCACAAACACTGTACGCAATGAATCTGTGTCAAGTTGAGATTCTAACAAGCGTTCATGTCACAGCATTTTTCCAAAAATCTGTCCCACTGTTTCAGATGCATTTTCAAGCTTCAGTTTATCAAGTCAGTTCTTTTCACTTTAAGACTGCATCAACAAAAAAGTTATTTTCAGATTCTTGTATAAAATAATTGGTCTGCTGAATACTCTCCTCTGCAATTAATCTTTGTGAAATTTCTGTCAGAGTTTGAACATGTCTTCCTTGCACCTAATGTTTCCACTTTTTCAACCCTTGACTAATTCTCATCATTACAACTCAATACATTCTTACCAATTACTGTCTGCCTATAAGACTCATTATTATCTTACTTTTCTAGTTCAACTGTCTAAATGCTGTTCTATGTCGCTTAACAGCCTACCTATCGGTTGCCCATTTCTTATACCACAACGCATTATGTCTTATTAGTGAAGCATACAACTCAAAAGTCGGTCTTTGTTTTGATTATTTAATAAGTATCATTTACATCTGTAGAACTTAATAAATGGTGAATAAAAGGCAAGTCGTTTCTAGCCTCACAATAAACTGATGAGCTTGTAACGGATGCTGCTTTAGTTGTTCTCCTTCTGGAGAGGGACAGAAGTAATAAATCCTTTCAACCTTTCCTTTAGCTGTTTAAAACTTTCATTTAAAGGCTCACTGCTGCTTTTCAGCTGTGAGAAACATTTCTGCAGTTTGTTTCTAAGTAGTGGGGATATTTGTAGCATTTCCATATTCAGGCTTCTATTTCGGCCTAGTGTTTGTGGAGGCTGTGTGCCTGAGCACACATTCAGGGACATCTTGGTTTAGCCAAAGCCATCAGGCATTTCAGTGAGAGAGAATTGTTTGAGGTCATTGGTGACTGAGGTCACCTGGACAACAGCTTAGACTAAGCACCTCATTGGTTCTTTTGAGATTTCTTTCTTAAAAGCTGTCTCAGGTTTCAACTTTCTGTTACCTAAGAATCTCAGTTGTGAGTGTTCTGCCATTTTACACTGAGCTAATCGAAGGAAGGACACTCAGCAAACTCGGAGCTATAATATATAACATTAAGTATCCTGTTTTTTGTTTATTTTGTTCTTTATTTCTTTATTATTTATAGCACTTTGTGTACTGTGTATTTTTCTAGCTAGTTTCACTGTGTGTGAGGTATTAACTCGAAATTGTCCACTTTTATTAAGCATCTGTTGGGTTGTTTGTTTCTGATAACTTGTTGCAGTTAAACTCTTTTTTCTAGAGGCTCCTTTAGCTGTTTAAAACTTTCATTTAAAGGCTCTCTGCTGCTTTTCAGCTGTGAGAAACATTTCTGCAGTTTGTTTCCCACCTTCCATGTTGGTATAGTGTTTTTATAGTTGGTGGCTTTGCAGTTGCCCGCCCCTAGTGTAAATTTGATCTGGAACCCTCCTCCCAGTCTAGCGTCATTACCTCATTCTACCCAGTACAGGGAGAACATTTGAGAAGGCCAATCAGTTTAGTTTCTGCTACTCCTTTCTCTCTTTCCACTAAAAGAAAAAAAAAAATTTCTAAGCTTGTTTCCTGCCTTTCCTGTGGGTAGTTTGGCCTGGATATAGATTTGCTGTGTCCAGGACTATTTGTAGGCTTCTAGGGCCCAAGCCGTTCTGTGTTGAAAGGAAGCCTTCTAGCTTAATTTTGTTTCTTAGAACTAGACAGTTTTTTGTTTCAGCACTTGTTCAGAACTTATTGTAAGCACTAAATAAGCTACAAATTACTACAGCACTCAACTTTCCTCACTGTCTAGAGGAAAACAGTTTCTAGTACTTACCAAATAAGCACCTATCCAGACATGTCTAAGGGTCAGCCCCCAGTTTTTCTCCTGTCTACCTGATGAACCTGGGCATCTTGGGGCAATGCAGTAATTGCTTCATGTACACAGACAACCCTCTCCTCCTATCACCCAACACTACAACCTGTGAGAGATGCACTTATATAGCCAAACTGGAAGCAAAGCTCTCTTCACCCAAGACTGTCTAGAGGAGAAGGTAAACACTTGCATCACACCACACTCAGCACACAGTCCCTCAAAACCTACACCACCAAAACACACACACAGAAACACAAAACACACACCTACATTCGCGGAGGCTCTCAGTAAAAACCTGCCCAA
Source organism: Protopterus annectens (assembly GCF_019279795.1). NCBI lineage: Eukaryota > Metazoa > Chordata > Ceratodontiformes > Protopteridae > Protopterus > Protopterus annectens. The sequence continues at coordinate 1,144,940,049 of NC_056746.1, forward strand.
GCAACAGGGACCTCCAAAGCAGAAACACAAGCAACCTCCACCCCCCCAACACAACCCAAATGACACATAGCCCACAAACTCAGTGTGCCACTCAACCACAGCCCATAAGGCATAGCAATGTACCCAACACTCTAGTCATAGGTGACTCTATAGTCAGGCACACTGATGTTCCACTCACCAGGCTAAACAAAGAGAAAGTTGCTGTCAGCTGTCTGTCGGGTGCCAGGATCCGCCACATAACACGTGCACTCAGGTCACGCCACAACAAGTACAAATATGACTCCGTCACTGTCCATGTTGGTGTGAATGACCTGAGACATACCTCCTTGGACTACATGAAAAGGGACATGGAGGAGCTGTCCAATCTTGTAGCCCAGGCAGGTATGACCCTAGCCCTGAGTAGCATCCTGCCATCACCCATAATGATACCACAGTACAAGGACAAAATGATTGACTTCAACAATTGGCTAAGCTTCTGGTGTCATTCTAAGGGGATCCAGTATCTGTCTGCCTGGGATGACATGATCGACAAGCCACGATGCTTTGCCAGAGATGGCCTGCACCTGTCGCCCCTGGGATTCCGGATACTGGCTAAGGCTTTAGCCACCCCTATAGTGCCTTTTCTAGGCAAGGTTCAAATGACAAATTCACCACCCTAACAGGTACAGGCAAGAAGAATCTGAGGGTATTGCTACTCAATGCTAGAAGTCTAAACCTCAAAATGCACTCTCTCGAGGCACTCCTTAAAATGGAGAACATAGGCATCTGTGCAGTGACAGAGACCTGGTTCAAGGCTCCAGAGAGTACCCCTGCATTACCAGGCTATAATTCGTACCACACATTTCGGCCACCTAACCTGGACCTAAACACTAAAGGCGGAGGCGTGTCCATATTCATTAAGGATATCCACACCTCCAGGCTAGCTGCTCAGCATAATGCAGCCGAGATTATCCAAGTGCAACGAACTCTGGGCAAGACAGCAATCCAAATTATAGCTCGCTACAGATCCCCCACCATGCCCCAGGATTCCCACTCCTTATTTCTTAATACACTGGAAAATATTAGGGTAAAACCTAACACCCTAATAATGGGCGATTTCAACTACCCTACCATTAACTGGAAAATTACTCTTGTACCAACTCCTGTGCTCAATGTTTTCTGGAATTCATAAATTCCAATGCCATGGATCAACTTATCCACACCCCCACCAGGGGCAGCAATATCCTAGACCTGGTTATTACCAACATGGGCAACCGGTGCTCCACACCAGAGGTCAGTTCCTCGTTGGTCAGATCCGACCATAAGCTAATCACCCTAGACATCCACATCCCTCCCCCACCCCCCATTAGGGAAACCACAGCAAAAAATTTCTCCAAAGCCAACTTCATGCTTCTTAAGACAGAAGTGGCAAACTTCACGACACCCTTGCTGACGGACAATAGAGATATGACTGCTGAATCCTACACAAATGCACTTTATAAGCACTTACATGAGTACATGGATCATGCAATCCCTAACAGAACCAAGATGCTATCCTCCAAAAAAAGGAAGCCAATCTGGTGGCCCCTGCCAACAGAAGAAAGAAACTGTTGCAAAAAAAAAAAAAAAAAAAAAAAAAAAAAAAAGAGTAAAATCCCAGGATTGTAGAAACTCCCTGGTCAGCTTCAGTAAGAAGCTGAGATCCCTCATAAAATCCTCCAAAGCTAGTTATGAAAACAAAATCGCCACTGACTCTAAAGACAACCACAAAGCATTCTATAGCTATGTCAAGAATCTCAATGGCAACACTCAGATCTGCTCTGAGTTACAGCACAATGGCACAAAATTTACAGAACCAACGGATATTGCCAACATCCTGGCAGATAGGTTCAGTGCTAACTTTACCCCTCTGTCATCCCCTAAAGGGCCCATCTCTATACCAGAAGAATGCAAAGTTCCTGTAATCACGGCTGCACAGGTAAAAAACACACTATCCAAAGCCAAGAACACAGCATCCATGGGACCTGACGACATCCCAGGCTGTGCTCTACATGAACTACAGAACGAACTGGCACCCCACCAAAGTACCATGTTCAGTCATAGCCTCACCTCAGGCTATGTGCCCACTGAATGGCGCACAGCGACAGTTATCCCACTCCACAAAGGGGGAGCCACCACAGACCCCGTAAACTACCACCCCATTAGCCTAACGAGCGTGGTCTGCAAGGCTATGGAGAGTATCATCATGGAACTTATAAAAATGACATTGGTAATCTCCAAACTCAGGACCCCACCCAGTTCGGGTTTGTAAAAGGCAGATCATGTCTCCTAAACCTGATAGACTTCTTTGAAGCAGTCACCAAAGCCGTAGATGAGGGTAAGGTGGTTCACACAGCCTATCTAGATCGCGCCAAGGCTTTTGACACCATCCCCCACTCTGGAATTATAGATAAACTCACTAAACTAGGTATAAATCCCTAGGTCACAAGATGGGTTGCCAACTGGCTCACTGACAGAACCCATACTGTGAAAGTAGCAGACTCCAAATCCAGCTTCAGACCAGTGACAAGTGGAGTACCACAGGGTTCAGTCCTGGGTCCTCTCCTGTTGTTATCTACTTCTCTGAAGTACAGGCCAACACAGAAGTTCTTTGGCTAACGAAGTTCGCAGATGACTGCAAACTAGGAGCCATAATCAAAACTCCAAAATATGTGGACATAACACAAAAGGGCCTTGCTGAGACAGATGCCTGGTGTCAAAGCCATGGCCTCAAGCTCAATGCCAAAAAGTGCATTGTCATTCATTTTGGTAAAAACTCAGTACCCATGAACTACCTTATAGGTGGTAGTCTACTTAACACTGAAAGTGTGATAAGAGACCTTGGGACACAGGTGGACAGTAGTCTCTCCTTTGATAATCACATCGCCACAGTAGTCAGGAAATCCTTCTACGTGGCACACCTCATCACAAAAGGTTTCTCATCCAGGAAAAAAGAGGTCATTGTTCCCCTCTACTTGTCACTCATTAGACCCATTATAGAGTATAATGCCCCTTTTGGTATGTACCTCAAGACATCTACAACAACTGGAAAGGCCACAGAAATACCTCACAAAGAGGATTACCGGCCTCAAAGAGATGCCCTATGCAGACCGTCTCAAAAAACTGCAGCTTTACTCCGCTGCATATCACCTACTCAGAGGCGATGTCTGCCTAACACACAAAGCTATGTCAAACCCAGAGCTTTTAGACATGCTCCACTTAAAGAAATCCCAATCCCTATGAGCTACACGCTCTAGGGACCTAAACCTCGTCACCACAATAAACAGAACATGCTGGAGGGATAGATTCCTGTCCCAGAGACTTCCCATACTCTGGAACAAACTACCTATCTATATCAAACAAAGCTTCTCATTAGCACTGTTCAAGAAAAATCTTGATGACTGGATGGGAGATAGGAAATTCACCCCAGGGATCACTTCTGTGGCTCTGCTCGACAGTGGCACAGGAAGATAATTTTCTTGGGTGGCGAAAGTCAGGGTACCTTTGGCTAGGCTTATATAGGCCCTAGGGCTAACAGCCTAGTACCTACCTATGAACCATCCCTTTACAGTGCCATACAGAAGTGGCACACTAACTTATCAGGCTTCTTTGATATTCCATTTAAACTGAGGAATGAGATTTCTGTATTCAAAGCTTTCACTTCCAGCTAAAACTGCCCTTGAGACAGAATTTCTAGTGGCTGTAACTGGGTCATATTTCTAAATCCAAATTTCTTCTGTACTTTGTCAGAAACAAATGATTCCCTTTTATAAATAATTTCTTCATTTCCGATGCTACATAATATCTGGATGTTCTTTGGGAATCTCAGACACTGGTCTCCAGTCTTTTTGGACATGCAACTTCCTGCACCAAAGTACTAGAACACCTCCTATAAACCAACATGTGCTAATGAGGTATTTGCAAAAAAAAAAAAAAAAAAAAAAAGAAATGTCATTTAACACGTTTCTGAATATTCTGAATACTGAAATCAGTTAAAAACCCTGATGGCGCTTTGACTTCTGACTTGTATAAAAAGCAAAACAGTTAAAACTGTGCTCGACACCTCCAGTTGGCATTATCAAAGAATGACCTAGGGTTTCAACCACTCAAGTAATGCAGCATGACACCTTTAGCAGCCTGCATACACACACTATTACATTTCAGAGTATTATTCAAAAAATCAACTTAAAAAGCCTAAGCAAAATACATTTCATTTTTTGGAGGTAGCTCGGGTGGATATAATAGATCCCACAGCACGTATCGAAAAGAGTAAGGAAAGTTCTTAGAGCCCCTGACCAAATCTCCCCTAGTAATAAAAATACCACCTCAGGTCTCTCCTGAAAAGAGGCTACTAGCCTAGTGTGGCTAACCTGGTCAACAAAGAAGTTTTTTTAGAGGGATAGAGAGCTAGAGAAAGGTGATGAATAGTAAATGCTATTACAAGTACAAATAGGAATGTTATCAGTACAAGTCTTCTTTATAGTGATCAGTGAATTCAGTGTCTTTACATCAATACTATAAATTATAATGCACAAATACAGAATCAGACTTTTCAATAAAGTTTCACAAAAAAAAAAAACTTTTCATATCTAACACTTGCTCCAGTTGACCAGCTAACCTGGCTGTCTTGAGATTCTTAACATGGAAAACAGTTTTATTGACTGCTCTGACTTCTGCAAGAAGGGTGTCCAACTTGAGAAGACCTCCTATGAGTTAACCCAGTTGTTCAGGATATGGAAACTTAAGTGGACAGTGAACCAACGTCTGACAAACGTGCCCACTATTTTAGGAAAATCCTTCTATATAGCACAATTTATGGATAAAGGGAATGTGTCTACATTTAGGGAAGCCAATGTCCCCCTTTACTCTGCCATCATTTGGCAAATCACAGAGTACAATGCCTTCTTTGGCATGTAACTATTCAGACACATGCGGCAAGTGGAATGGCTACAGAAAAGGATAAAAGGACTAATCAACATGTCCTACATGGATTGAGTCAAAGCTCTGTCACTATACTCTATATCCTACAGACTGCTAAGAGGTGACCTGCGTCTGGCATACTAGGCATCCTCCGACCCAATACTAACAGATTTAAATGACATCAGAAATAAAGGATCTAAATCTCTTCTGCAACATCAGTGGAACAACTTAGAGGGACAGGTATATCTCAGAGAATACTGCTGCTCTAGAACAGACTACTCCCTAACCACATAACACAAAGTTCACTCCTGCCCATAATCAGTAACAACTTGGATCTATGGATAGGAAAGAAAATTTACGCAAGAACTGTCCCCTGTACTATTAAGGAAAGAAATAGCTCCTAAATGCTTTAGCCATGCATTGGTCCCAACAAATTATCAATGGAATGATCCCAGTTATTCTCAATAGGGATAACAATCAGTAAGGCCAACTTCTAACCAAAATAGGATAGGTTACTGCACAAAAGGGAAACTGTCTCGGCTTAAAATGGCCCTCAAAAGCAACTCACCCAGTACTTGCCTATGAACCTATGGAAACTGCAATCCAAGGCAAATGTTTCAGTGAACGTTAAGCTTTCATATAACAAATACATTCCTTTGAGTGCTTATTTGATATTCTTACTGAAAATATGAACCATTACTCTTATTAGTGTACTTAAACTTAAATAGTACTGCATGTCTCAAGATACAAAACATCACTGGCAATATTGATCATTTAAGGTTTCACCTGATGACGTACAGCAAGGTAGTAAGTAATTAAATTTGAAAATATTAAGGTACATGTGAAATACTCCATTTCATCATGACTACTAGCAATATCTCCAATATAGTGTATTATGCATGGACAGTTGCCTCACACTATGAAATTTCACTCCATGTCCATCAACAAATGTACAGCTTTTATGAAAATAAAAACAAGAAAAAGTGAAACGAAGACTAATTTCTCCCCTGCAAGAGAGTCTAGATGAACAATTATGGCTGAAGTAGTCAGACCCGGGCCTCCGCTGAAAAAGGGCTTTTGCTCAGTTGGACACTCCCGGTCAACAAATGTAAAATAAATAAAATTATATATATCCACTATATACATTACACACACACACACACACAATATATATACATATATATATATATATATATATATATATATATATATATATATATATATATATATATTAAACCATTGTCGGCTCCACAAAGTCTGATCTTCACTTTTTCTCTTAGAACTGATCTAGTTCTCATAATAAACACCCTATTCCTACTCTAAAGCCTGGCCCCC